>NW_024752852.1:0-23762 GCF_018991925.1 Homarus americanus | reverse complement strand
CCTTATGCGTTTTTCCACCCAAAGATGATTTTCTCTCAGACATGAAATTTGGTGGGATTAATTTCAGTAATTAAGTACATCCATTAGAACATAACAGCACCAACCAAATACCTGAGAAACCAATAATTAGCGAGTACTGAAATAATCATCGTGAAAAATTTCATTAAAATATTCCAAGCATCATTATGACCACTAATTATTCAGCAATCGAACTGTCGATGATAGCACCGGACTCGGCATGCTCAGGAGTACCTACAATGTGATTTTGAACAAAATCGCATATATCGCGTTTTGTCTCGACCCTGGAAAAAACGCGCAAGGGTCCCCCCTTATGCGTTTTTCCACCCAAATATGATTTTCTCTCAGACATGAAATTTGGTGGGATTAATTTCAGTAATTAAGTACATCCATTAGAACATAACAGCACCAACCAAATACCTGAGAAACCAATAATTATCGAGTACTGAAATAATCATCGTGAAAAATTTCATTAAAATATTCCAAGCATCATTATGACCACTAATTATTCAGCAATCGAACTGTCGATGATAGCACCGGAATCGGCATGCTCAGGAGTACCTACACTGTGATTTTGAACAAAATCGCATATATCGCGTTTTGTCTCGACCCTGGAAAAAGCGCGTAAGGGTCCCCCCTTATGCGTTTTTCAACCCAAATATGATTTTCTCTCAGACATGAAATTTGGTGGGATTAATTTCAGTAATTAAGTACATCCATTAGAACATAACAGCACCAACCAAATACCTGAGAAACCAATAATTAGCGAGTACTGAAATAAGCATCGAAAAAATTTCATTAAAATATTCCAAGCATCATTACGACCACTAATTATTCCGCAATCGAACTGACCATGATAGCACCGGACTCGGCATGCTCAGGATTACCTATACTGTGATTTTGAACAAAATCGCATATATCGCGTTTTCTCTCGACCCTGGAAAAAACGCGTAAGGGGTGACCCTTATGCGTTTTTGCACCCAAATATGATTTTCTCTCAGACATGAAATTTGGTGGGATTAATTTCAGTAATTAAGTACATCCAGAAGAACATAACAACACCAACCAAATACCCGAGAAACCAATAATTAGCGGGTACTGAAATAAGCATCGTGAAAAATTTCATTAAAATAGTCCAAGCATCATTACGACACTATTTATTCTGCAATCGAACTGTCGATCATAGGACCGGACTCGGCATACTTGGGAGTACCTATAGTGCGATTTTGAGCAAAATCGCATATATCGCGTTTTGTCTCAACCCTGGAAAAAACGCGTAAGGGTCCCCCCTTATGCGTTTTTCCACCCAAATATGATTTTCTCTCAGACATGAAATTTGGTGGGATTAATTTCAGTAATTAAGTACATCCAGAAGAACATAACAACACCAACCAAATACCTGAGAAACCAATAATTAGCGAGTACTGAAATAAGCATCGAGAAAAATTTCATTAAAATATTCCAAGCATCATTACGACCACTAATTATTCCGCAATCGAACTGACCATGATAGCACCGATCTGCATGCTCAGGAGTACCCTATACTGTGATTTTGGAATAAAATCGCGATATATCGCTAAGCTCGACCTGAAAAAACGCTGCAAGGGGGACCCTTATAGCAAGCAAATTCAAATATGATTTTCTTCAGACATGAAATTTGGTGGGATTAATTTCAGTAATTAAGTACATCCAGAAGAACATAACAACACCAAACGAACACCCGAGAAACCAATAATTAGCGGGTACTGAAATAAGCATTGTGAAAAATTTCATTAAAATAGTCCAAGCATCATTTCGACACTATTTATTCTGCAATCGAACTGTCGATCATAGGACCGGACTCGGCATACTCGGGAGTACCTATAGTGTGATTTTGAGCAAAATCGCATATATCGCGTTTTGTCTCGACCCTGGAAAAAACGCGTAAGGGTCCCCCCTTATGCGTTTTTCCACCCAAATATGATTTTCTCTCAGACATGAAATTTGGTGGGATTAATTTCAGTAATTAAGTACATCCAGAAGAACATAACAACACCAACCAAATACCTGAGAAACCAATAATTAGCGAGTACTGAAATAAGCATCGAGAAAAATTTCATTAAAATATTCCAAGCATTATTACGACCACTAATTATTCCGCAATCGAACTGTCCATGATAGCACCGGACTCGGCATGCTCAGGAGTACCTATACTGTGATTTTGAACAAAATCGCATATATCGCCATGAAAACCGAATTCTGAAAAACGCCAGGCGGTCCCCTTATGCTTTTTCCACCCAAATATGATTTTCTCAGACATGAAATTTGTGATTAATTTCAGTAATTAAGTACATCCATTAGAACATAACAGTACCTCAACCAAATACCTGAGAAAACCAATAATTAGAGAGTACTGGAATAATCATCGTGAAAAAATTTCATTAAATATTCCAAGCATCATTACGCACTACTAATTATTCAAGAATCTAACTGACCGCGATAGCACCGGATTCCGCATGCTCAGAGTACTTCATACGATTTGAACAAAATCGTGATATATCAAGTTTTCGATTCCTGAAAACGCGTAAGGGTCCCCCCTTATGCGTTTTTCCACCCAAATATGATTTTCTCTCAGACATGAAATTTGGTGGGATTAATTTCAGTAATTAAGTCCATCCAGAAGAACATAACAACACCAACCAAATACCCGAGAAACCAATAATTAGCGGGTACTGAAATTAGCATTGTGAAAAATTTCATTAAAATAGTCCAAGCATCATTACGACTCTATTTATTCTGCAATCGAACTGTCGAT
The DNA here is from genome assembly GCF_018991925.1 of Homarus americanus. Lineage (NCBI taxonomy): Eukaryota > Metazoa > Arthropoda > Malacostraca > Decapoda > Nephropidae > Homarus > Homarus americanus. Next base: position 20,950 of record NW_024752852.1, on the reverse strand, counting down.
CATAGGACCGGACTCGGCATACTCGGGAGTACCTATAGTGTGATTTTGAGCAAAATCGCATATATCGCGTTTTGTCTCGACCCTGGAAAAAACGCGTAAGGGTCCCCCCTTATGCGTTTTTCCACCCAAATATGATTTTCTCTCAGACATGAAATTTGGTGGGATTAATTTCAGTAATTAAGTCCATCCAGAAGAACATAACAACACCAACCAAATACCCGAGAAACCAATAATTAGCGGGTACTGAAATAAGCATTGTGAAAAATTTCATTAAAATAGTCCAAGCATCATTTCGACACTATTTATTCTGCAATCGAACTGTCGCTCATAGGACCGGACTCGGCATACTCGGGAGTACCTATAGTTTGATTTTGAGCAAAATCGCATATATCGCGTTTTGTCTCGACCCTGGAAAAAACGCGTAAGGGTCCCCCCTTATGCGTTTTTCCACCCAAATATGATTTTCTCTCAGACATGAAATTTGGTGGGATTAATTTCAGTAATTAAGTACATCCATTAGAACATAACAGCACCAACCAAATACCTGAGAAACCAATAATTAGCGAGTACTGAAATAATCATCGAGAAAAATTTCATTAAAATATTCCAAGCATCATTACGACCACTAATTATTCCGCAATCGAACTGACCATGATAGCACCGGACTCGGCATGCTCAGGAGTACCTACACTGTGATTTTGAACAAAATCGCATATATCGCGTTTTGTCTCGACCCTGAAAAAAAGCGTAAGGGTCCCCCCTTATGCGCTTTTCCACCCAAATATGATTTTCTGTCAGACATGATATTTGGTGGGATTAATTTCAGTAATTAAGTACATCCATTAGAACATAACAGCACCAACCAAATACCTGAGAAACCAATAATTAGCGAGCACTGAAATAATCATCGTGAAATATTTCATTAAAATAGTCCAAGCATCATTACGACCACTAATTATTCAGCAATCGAACTGTCGATGATAGGACCGGACTCGGCATGCTCAGGAGTACCTATACTGTGACTTTGAACAAAATCCTGTATATCGAGTTTTGTCTCGACCCTGGAAAAAAGGCGTAAGGGTCCCCCCCTTATGCGTTTTTCCACCCAAATATGATTTTCTCCCAGACATGAAATTTGGTGGGATTAATTTCAGTAATTAAGTACATCCAGAAGAACATAACAGCACCAACCAAATACCTGAGAAACCAATAGTTGGAGAGTACTGAAATAAGCATTGTGAAAAATTTCATTAAAATATTCCAAGCATCATTACGACCACTAATTATTCAGCAATCGAACTGTCGATGATAGGACCGGACTCGGCATACTCAGGAGTACCTATACTGTGACTTTGAACAAAATCCCGTATATCGAGTTTTGTCCCTACCCTGGAAAAAACGCGTAAGGGTCCCCCCTTATGCGTTTTTCCACCCAAAAATGATTATCACTCAGACATGAAATTTGGTGGGACTAATTTCAGTAATTAAGTATATCCATTAGAACATAACAGCACCAACCAAATACTGTACCTGAGAAACCAATAATTAGCGAGTACTGAAATAAGCATCGAGAAAAATTTCATTAAAATATTCCAAGCATCGTTACGACCACTAATTATTCAGCAATCGAACTGTCGATGATAGGACCGGACTCGGCATGCTCAGGAGTACCTATACTGAGATTTTGAACAAAATCGCATATATCGCGTTTTGTCCCTACCCTGGAAAAAACGCGTAAGGGTCCCCCCTTATGCGTTTTTCCACCCAAATATGATTATCACTCAGACATGAAATTTGGTGGGACTAATTTCAGTAATTAAGTACATCCATCAGAACATAACAGCACCAACCAAATACTTGAGAAACCAATAATTAGCGAGTACTGAAATCAGCATTGTGAAAAATTTCATTAAAATATTCCAAGCATCATTACGACCACTAATTATTCAGCAATCGAACTGTCGATGATAGGACCGGACTCGGCATGCTCAGGAGTACCTATACTGTGACTTTGAACAAAATCCTATATATCGAGTTTTGTCTCGACCCTGGAAAAAACGCGTAAGGGTCCCCCCCTTATGCGTTTTTCCACCCAAATATGATTTTCTCCCAGACATGAAATTTGGTGGGATTAATTTCAGTAATTAAGTACATCCAGAAGAACATAACAACACCAACCAAATACCTGAGAAACCAATAGTTGGAGAGTACTGAAATAAGCATTGTGAAAAATTTCATTAAAATATTCCAAGCATCATTACGACCTCTAATTATTCCGCAATCGAACTGTCGATGATGGGACCGGACTCGGCATGTTCAGGAGTACCTATACTGTGATTTTGAACAAAATCGCGTATATTGCGTTTTCTCTCAACCCTGGAAAAAACGCGTAAGGGTCCCCCCTTACGCTTTTTTCCACCCAAATATGATTTTCTCTCAGACGATAAATTTGGTGGGATTAATTTCAGTAATTAAGTACATCCAGACGAACATAAAAGCACCAACCAAATACCTGAGAAACCAATAGTTGGAGAGTACTGAAATAAGCATTGTGAAAAATTTAATAAAAATATTCCAAGCATCGTTACGACCACTAATTATTCAGCAATCGAACTGTCGATGATAGGACCGGACTCGGCATTCTCAGGAGTACTTATACTGAGATTTTGAACGAAATCGCATATATCGCGTTTTGTCTCGACCCTGGAAAAAACGAGTAAGGGGGGACCCTTGTGCGTTTTTCCACGCAAATATGATTTTCTCTCTCACTTGAAATTTGGTGGGATTAATTTCAGTAATTAAGTACATCCATTAGAACATAACAGCACCAACCAAACCCCTGAGAAAGTAATAATTAGCGAGTACTGAAATAAGCATTGTGAAAAATTTTATTAAAATATTCCAAGCATCATTACGACCACTAATTATTCAGCAATCGAACTGTCGATGATGGGACCGGACTCGGCATGTTCAGGAGTACCTATACTGTGATTTTGAACAAAATCGCGTATATTGCGTTTTCTCTCAACCCTGGAAAAAACGCGTAAGGGTCCCCCCTTATGCGTTTTTCCACCCAAATATGATTTTCTCTCAGACGATGAAATTTGGTGGGATTAATTTCAGTAATTAAGTACATCCATTAGAACATAATAGCACCAACCAAATACCTGAGAAACCAATAATTAGCGAGTACTGAAATAATCACCGAGAAAAATTTCATTAAAATAGTCCAAGCATCATTACGACACTATTTATTCTGCAATCGAATTGTCGATCATAGGACCGGACTCGGCATACTCAGGAGTACCTATAGTGTGATTTTGAGCAATATCGCATATATCGCGTTTTGTCTCGACCCTGGAAAAAACGAGTAAGGGGGGACCCTTATGCGTTTTTCCGCGCAAATATGATTTTCTCTCTCACTTGAAATTTGGTGGGATTAATTTCAGTAATTAAGTACATCCATTAGAACATAACAGCACCAACCAAACCCCTGAGAAACTAATAATTAGCGAGTACTGAAATAAGCATTGTGAAAAATTTCATTAAAATATTCCAAGCATCATTACGACCACTAATTATTCAGCAATCGAACTGTCGATGATAGGACCGGACTCGACATGCTAAGGAGTACCTATACTGTGATTTTGAACAAAATCGCATATATCGCGTTTTGTCTCGACCCTGGAAAAAACGAGTAAGGGGGGACCCTTATGCGTTTTTCCACCCAAATATGATTTTCTCTCGGACATGAAATTTGGTGGGATTAATTTCAGTAATTAAGTACATCCAGAAGAACATAACAACACCAACCAAATACCTGAGAAACCAATAGTTGGAGAGTACTGAAATAAGCATTGTGAAAAATTTCATTAAAATATTCCAAGCATCATTACGACCACTAATTATTCCGCAATCGAACTGTCGATGATGGGACCGGACTCGGCATGCTCAGGAGTACCTATACTGTGATTTTGAACAAAATCGCGTATATTGCGTTTTCTCTCAACCCTGGAAAAAACAGGTAAGGGTCCCCCCTTACGCTTTTTTCCACCCAAATATGATTTTCTCTCAGACGATAAATTTGGTGGGATTAATTTCAGTAATTAAGTACATCCAGACGAACATAAAAGCACCAACCAAATACCTGAGAAACCAATAGTTGGAGAGTACTGAAATAAGCATTGTGAAAAATTTAATTAAAATATTCCAAGCATCGTTACGACCACTAATTATTCAGCAATCGAACTGTCGATGATAGGACCGGACTCGGCATGCTCAGGAGTACCTATACTGTGATTTTGAACAAAATCGCATATATCTCGTTTTCTCTCGGCCCTGGAAAATACGCATAAGGGTCCCCCCTTATGCGTTTTTCCACCCAAATATGATTATCAGTCAGACATGAAATTTGGTGGGACTAATTTCAGTAATTAAGTACATCCATTAGAACATAACAGCACCAACCAAATACCTGAGAAACCAATAATTAGCGAGTACTGAAATAAGCATTGTGAAAAATTTCATTAAAATAGTCCAAGCATCATTACGACACTATTTACTCTGCAATCGAACTGTCGATCATAGGACCGGACTCGGCATACTCAGGAGTACCTATAGTGTGATTTTGAGCTAAATCGCATATATCGCGTTTTGTCTCGACCCTGGAAAAAAAGAGTAAGGGGGGACCCTTATGCGTTTATCCACGCAAATATGATTTTCTCTCTCACTTGAAATTTGGTGGGATTAATTTCAGTAATTAAGTACATCCATTAGAACATAACAGCACCAACCAAACCCCTGATAAACTAATAATTAGCGAGTACTGAAATAAGCATTGTGAAAAATTTTATTAAAATATTCCAAGCATCATTACGACCACTAATTATTCAGCAATCGAACTGTCGATGATAGGACCGGACTCGGCATGCTAAGGAGTACCTATACTGTGATTTTGAACAAAATCGCATATATCGCATTTTCTCTCGACCCTGGAAAAAACGAGTAAGGGTCCCCCCTTATGCGTTTTTCCACCCAAATATGATTATCAGTCAGACATGAAATTTGGTGGGACTAATTTCAGTAATTAAGTACATCTATTAGAACATAACAGCACCAACCAAATACCTGAGAAACCAATAATTAGCGAGTACTGAAATAAGCATTGTGAAAAATTTCATTAAAATATTCCAAGCATCATTACGACCACTAATTATTCCGCAATCGAACTGTCGATGATAGGACCGGACTCGGCATGCTCTGGAGTACCTATACTGTGATTTTGAACAAAATCGCATATATCGCGTTTTGTCTCGACCCTGGAAAAAACGCGTAAGGGTCCTCTCTGCGCGCTTTTTCCACGCAACATGATTTTCTCTCACTTTGAAATTCTAGTGGATTAATTTGGTAATTAAGCACAATATCCATTAGAACATAACAGCACCAACCAAACCCCTGATAAACTAATAATTAGCGAGTACTGAAATAAGCATTGTGAAAAATTTTATTAAAATATTCCAAGCATCATTACGACCACTAATTATTCAGCAATCGAACTGTCGATGATAGGACCGGACTCGGCATGCTAAGGAGTACCTATACTGTGATTTTGAACAAAATCGCATATATCGCATTTTCTCTCGACCCTGGAAAAAACGAGTAAGGGTCCCCCCTTGTGCGTTTTTCCACCCAAATATGATTATCAGTCAGACATGAAATTTGGTGGGACTAATTTCAGTAATTAAGTACATCCATTAGAACATAACAGCACCAACCAAATACCTGAGAAACCAATAATTAGCGAGTACTGAAATAAGCATTGTGAAAAATTTCATTAAAATATTCCAAGCATCATTACGACCACTAATTATTCATCAATCGGACTGTCGATGATAGGACCGGACTCGGCATGCTCAGGAGTACCTATACTGTGACTTTGAACAAAATCCTGTATATCGAGTTTTGTCTCGACCCTGGAAAAAAGGCGTAAGGGTCCCCCCCTTATGCGTTTTTCCACCCAAATATGATTTTCTCCCAGACATGAAATTTGGTGGGATTAATTTCAGTAATTAAGTACATCCAGAAGAACATAACAACACCAACCAAATACCTGAGAAACCAATAGTTGGAGAGTACTGAAATAAGCATTGTGAAAAATTTCATTAAAATATTCCAAGCATCATTACGACCTCTAATTATTCCGCAATCGAACTGTCGATGATGGGACCGGACTCGGCATGTTCAGGAGTACCTATACTGTGATTTTGAACAAAATCGCGTATATTGCGTTTTCTCTCAACCCTGGAAAAAACGCGTAAGGGTCCCCCCTTACGCTTTTTTCCACCCAAATATGATTTTCTCTCAGACGATAAATTTGGTGGGATTAATTTCAGTAATTAAGTACATCCAGACAAACATAAAAGCACCAACCAAATACCTGAGAAACCAATAGTTGGAGAGTACTGAAATAAGCATTGTGAAAAATTTAATAAAAATATTCCAAGCATCGTTACGACCACTAATTATTCAGCAATCGAACTGTCGATGATAGGACCGGACTCGGCATGCTCAGGAGTACTTATACTGAGATTTTGAACAAAATTGCATATATCGCGTTTTGTCTCGACCCTGGAAAAAACGAGTAAGGGGGGACCCTTATGCGTTTTTCCACGCAAATATGATTTTCTCTCTCACTTGAAATTTGGTGGGATTAATTTCAGTAATTAAGTACATCCATTAGAACATAACAGCACCAACCAAACCCCTGAGAAAGTAATAATTAGCGAGTACTGAAATAAGCATTGTGAAAAATTTTATTAAAATATTCCAAGCATCATTACGACCACTAATTATTCAGCAATCGAACTGTCGATGATAGAACCGGACTCGGCATGCTCAGGAGTACCTATACTGTGATTTTGAACAAAAATCGTTGCATTATGCTCAACCCTAAAATATGCTGTAAGGGTTCCCCTTATGCGTTTCCACCCAAATATGATTTTCTCAGACATGAAATTTGTGGGATTAATTTCAGTAATTAAGTACATCCATTAGAACATAACAGCACCAACCAAATACCTGAGAAAACCAGTTACTCAAATAGTACCGAAATAATCACGCAGAAAATTCTATTAAAAATAGTCCGCCATCAATATTAATAATTATTTATTCTGGCAATCGAATTGTCGATCAGTAGGACCGACTCGCATACTCAGGAGTATCTTATAGTGTGATTTTGAGCAAAATCGATATATCGCTTTTGTTCGACTCTGGAAAAACGAGATATAAGGGGGACCCTTATGCGTTCGCCAGTCATGATTTTCTCTCACTTGGAAATTTGGTGATTAATTTTCAGTAATTGGCACATCCATTAGAACATAACAGCACCAACCAAACCCCTGAGAAACTAATAATTAGCGAGTACTGAAATAAGCATTGTGAAAAATTTCATTAAAATATTCCAAGCATCATTACGACCACTAATTATTCAGCAATCGAACTGTCGATGATAGGACCGGACTCGACATGCTAAGGAGTACCTATACTGTGATTTTGAACAAAATCGCATATATCGCGTTTTCTGTCGACCCTGGAAAAAACGAGTAAGAGGGGACCCTTATGCGTTTTTCCACCTAAATATGGTTTTCTCTCAGACATGAAATTTGGTAGGATTAATTTCAGTAATTAAGTACATCCAGAAGAACATAACAACACTAACCAAATACCTGAGAAACCAATAGTTGTAGAGTACTGAAATAAGCATCGACAAAAATTTCATTAAAATATTCCAAGCATCGTTACGACCACTAACTATTCAGCAATCGAACTGTCGATGATAGGACCGGACTCGGCATGCTCAGGAGTACCTATACTGAGATTTTGAACAAAATCGCGTATATCGAGTTTTGTCTTGACCCTGGAAAAAACGCGTAAGGGTCCCCCCTTATGCGTTTTTCCACCCAAATATTATTATCACTGAGACATGAAATTTGGTGGGACTAATTTCAGTAATTAAGTACATCCAGAAGAACATAACAGCACCAACCAAATACCTGAGAAACCAATAGTTGGAGAGTACTGAAATAAGCATTGTGAAAAATTTCATTAAAATATTCCAAGCATCATTACGACCACTAATTATTCAGCAATCGAACTGTCGATGATAGGACCGGACTCGGCATGCTCAGGAGTACCTATACTGTGATTTTGAAGAAAATCGCGTATATCGAGTTTTGGCTCGACCCTGGAAAAAACGCGTAAGGGTCCCCCCTTATCGTTTACCACCCCAAATAATATTATCACTGAGACATGAAATTTGGTGGGACTAATTTCAGTAATTAAGTACATCAGAAGAACATAACTTGCTTTCAACCAAATACACGAGAAACCAATAGTTGGAGTACTGAAATAAGCATTGTGAAAAATTTCATTAAAATATTCCAAGCATCTATTCTGACCACTAATTATTCACTGTCGAATTTATGCGATGATGGGACGGTTCGGCATGCTCAAAATTTTCTACTGTGATTTTGAACAAAATGGCGTGTGTGCGTTTTCTCCTAGCCTGAAGAAAAAGCAGGTAAGGATTACACTACTGGCTTTTTTCTTTTAATCGTTTTCTCTCAGGCGATAAATTTGGTGGGATTAATTTCAGTAATTAAGTACATCCAGACGAACATAAAAGCACCAACCAAATACCTGAGAAACCAATAGTTGGAGAGTACTGAAATAAGCATTGTGAAAAATTTCATTAAAATATTCCAAGCATCATTACGACCACTAATTATTCAGCAATCGAACTGTCGATGATAGGACCGGACTCGGCATGCTCAGGAGTACCTATACTGTGATTTTGAACAAAATCGCGTATATTGCGTTTTCTCTCAACCCTGGAAACGAGTAAGAGGAGGGGACCCTTATGAACTTTCCACTCAAATATGATTTTCTCTCTCACTTGAAATTTAGTGGGATTAATTTCAGTAATTAAGTACATCCATTAGAACATAACAGCACCAACCAAACCCCTGAGAAACTAATAATTAGCGAGTACTGAAATAAGCATTGTGAAAAATTTTATTAAAATATTCCAAGCATCATTACGACCACTAATTATTCAGCAATCGAACTGTCGATGATAGGACCGGACTCGGCATGCTAAGGAGTACCTATACTGAGATTTTGAACAAAATCGCATATATCGCATTTTCTCTCGACCCTGGAAAAAACGCGTAAGGGTCCCCCCTTATGCGTTTTTCCACCCAAATATGATTATCACTCAGACATGAAATTTGGTGGGACTAATTTCAGTAATTAAGTACATCCATCAGAACATAACAGCACCAACCAAATACCTGAGAAACCAATAGTTGGAGAGTACTGAAATAAGCATTGTGAAAAATTTCATTAAAATATTCCAAGCATCATTACGACCACTAATTATTCAGCAATCGAACTGTCGATGATAGGACCGGACTCGGCATGCTCAGGAGTACCTATACTGTGATTTTGAACAAAATCGCGTATATCTCGTTTTCTCTCGGCCCTGGAAAATACGCGTAAGGGTCCCCCCTTATGCGTTTTTCCACCCAAATATGATTATCAGTCAGACATGAAATTTGGTGGGACTAATTTCAGTAATTAAGTACATCCAGAAGAACATAACAGCACCAACCAAATACCTGAGAAACCAATGGTAAAGAGTACTGAAATAGCATTGTGAAAAATTTCATTAAAATATTCCAAGCATCATTACGACCACTAATTATTCAACAATCCAGACTGTAGATGATAGGACCAGACTCAGCATGCTCAGAATTACCAATACTGTGACTTTTGAACAAAATCCTGTACGCCGAGTTTTGTCACCGACCCTGGAAAAAACAGCGTAAGGGGGGGACCTTATGCGTTTCTCCACCCAAATATGATTTTCTCTCAGACATGAAATTTGGTGGGATTAATTTCAGTAATTAAGTACATCCAGAAGAACATAACAACACCAACCAAATACCTGAGAAACCAATAGTTGGACAGTACTGAAATAAGCATTGTGAAAAATTTCATTAAAATATTCCAAGCATCATTACGTCCACTAATTATTCCGCAATCGAACTGTCGATGATGGGACCGGACTCGGCATGTTCAGGAGTACCTATACTGTGATTTTGAACAAAATCGCGTATATTGCGTTTTCTCTCAACCCTGGAAAAAACGCGTAAGGGTCCCCCCTTACGCTTTTTTCCACCCAAATATGATTTTCTCTCAGACGATAAATTTGGTGGGATTAATTTCAGTAATTAAGTACATCCAGACGAACATAAAAGCACCAACCAAATACCTGAGAAACCAATAGTTGGAGAGTACTGAAATAAGCATTGTGAAAAATTTCATTAAAATATTCCAAGCATCATTACGACCACTAATTATTCAGCAATCGAACTGTGGAATGATAGGACCCGGGATTTCGGCATGCTCAGGAATTACTTATACTGAGATTTTGAACAAAATCGCATATATAAGCGTTTTGTCTATAGACCCTGGAAAAGCAGTAGAGAGGGGACCCTTATGCGTTTTTCCACGCAAATATGATTTTCTCTCTCACTTGAAATTTGGTGGGATTAATTTCAGTAATTAAGTACATCCATTAGAACATAACAGCACCAACCAAACCCCTGAGAAACTAATAATTAGCGAGTACTGAAATAAGCATTGTGAAAAATTTTATTAAAATATTCCAAGCATCATTACGACCACTAATTATTCAGCAATCGAACTGTCGATGATAGGACCGGATTCGGCATGCTAAGGAGTACCTATACTGTGATTTTGAACAAAATCGCATATATCGCGTTTTCTGTCGACTCTGGAAAAAACGCGTAAGGGTCCCCCCTTATGCGTTTTTCCACCCAAATATTATTATCACTCAGACATGAAATTTGGTGGGACTAATTTCAGTAATTAAGTACATCCATCAGAACATAACAGCACCAACGAAATACCTGAGAAACCAATAGTTGGAGAGTACTGAAATAAGCATTGTGAAAAATTTCATTAAAATATTCCAAGCATCATTACGACCACTAATTATTCCGCAATCGAACTGTCGATGATGGGACCGGACTCGGCATGTTCAGGAGTACCTGTGATTTTGAACAAAATCGCGTATATTGCGTTTTCTCTCAACCCTGGAAAAAACGCGTAAGGGTTCCCCCTTATGCGTTTTTCCACCCAAATATGATTATCAGTCAGACATGAAATTTGGTGGGACTAATTTCAGTAATTAAGTAAATCCAGAAGAACATAACAGCACCAACCAAATACCTGAGAAACCAATAGTTGGAGAGTACTGAAATAAGCATTGTGAAAAATTTCATTAAAATATTCCAAGCATCATTACGACCACTAATTATTCAGCAATCGAACTGTCGATGATAGGACCGGACTCGGCATGCTCAGGAGTACCTATACTGTGATTTTGAAGAAAATCGCGTATATCGAGTTTTGGCTCGACCCTGGAAAAAACGCGTAAGGGTCCCCCCTTATGCGTTTTACCACCCAAATATGATTTTCTCTCGGACATGAAATTTGGTGGGATTAATTTAAGTAATTAAGTACATCCAGAAGAACATAACAACACCAACCAAATACCTGAGAAACCAATAGTTGGAGAGTACTGAAATAAGCATTGTGAAAAATTTCATTAAAATATTCCAAGCATCATTACGACCACTAATTATACCGCAATCGAACTGTCGATGATGGGACCGGACTCGGCATGCTCAGGAGTACCTATACTGTGATTTTGAACAAAATCGCGTATATTGCGTTTTCTCTCAACCCTGGAAAAAACAGGTAAGGGTCCCCCCTTACGCTTTTTTCCACCCAAATATGATTTTCTCTCAGACGATAAATTTGGTGGGATTAATTTCAGTAATTAAGTACATCCAGACGAACATAAAAGCACCAACCAAATACCTGAGAAACCAATAGTTGGAGAGTACTGAAATAAGCATTGTGAAAAATTTAATAAAAATATTCCAAGCATCGTTACGACCACTAATTATTCAGCAATCGAACTGTCGATGATAGGACCGGACTCGGCATGCTCAGGAGTACTTATACTGAGATTTTGAACAAAATCGCATATATCGCGTTTTGTCTCGACCCTGGAAAAAACGAGTAAGGGGGGACCCTTATGCGTTTTTCCACGCAAATATGATTTTCTCTCTCACTTGAAATTTGGTGGGATTAATTTCAGTTATTAAGTACATCCATTAGAACATAACAGCACCAACCAAACCCCTGAGAAACTAATAATTAGCGAGTACTGAAATAAGCATTGTGAAAAATTTTATTAAAATATTCCAAGCATCATTACGACCACTAATTATTCAGCAATCGAACTGTCGATGATAGGACCGGACTCGGCATGCTAAGGAGTACCTATACTGAGATTTTGAACAAAATCGCATACATCGCATTTTCTCTCGACCCTGGAAAAAACGCGGGTCCCCTTATCTTTTTCCACCCAAATATTATTATCACTCAGACATGAAATTTGGTGGGACTAATTTCAGTAATTAAGTACATCCATCAGAACATAACAGCACCAACGAAATACCTGAGAAACCAATAGTTGGAGAGTACTGAAATAAGCATTGTGAAAAATTTCATTAAAATATTCCAAGCATCATTACGACAACTAATTATTCAGCAATCGAACTGTCGATGATAGGACCGGACTCGGCATGCTCAGGAGTACCTATACTGTGACTTTGAACAAATCCTGTATATGGTTTTTGTCTGCGACCCTGGAAAAAAAGCGGCGTAGGGTCCCCCTTATCGCGTTTTTCCACCCCAAGCCTATGATTTTCTCTCAGACATAATTTGTGGGATTAATTTCAGTAATTAAGTACATCAGAAGAACATAACAACACCAACCAAGTACCTGAGAAACCAATAGTTGGAGGTACTGGAAATAAGCATTGTAAGAAAAATTTCATTAAAATATTCCAAGCATCATTCACGGCCACTAATTATTCAGCAATCGGACACAATACCGATGATAGGACGGTGGACTTCGGCATGCTCAGAATTACCTATACTGTGATTATGAACAAAATGCGCCTTCTATCTAGAACTCTCCTGCGGCCCTGGAAGTACGGCGTAGGGTCCCCTTATCGTTTTCCTGATATGATTATCAGTCAGACATGAAATTTGGTGGGACTAATTTCAGTAATTAAGTACATCCATTAGAACATAACAGCACCAACCAAATACCTGAGAAACCAATAATTAGCGAGTACTGAAATAAGCATTGTGAAAAATTTCATTAAAATATTCCAAGCATCATTACGACCACTAATTATTCAGCAATCGAACTGTCGATGATAGGACCGGACTCGGCATGCTCAGGAGTACCTATACTGTGACTTTGAACAAAATCCTGTATATCGAGTTTTGTCTCGACCCTGGAAAAAAGGCGTAAGGGTCCCCCCCTTATGCGTTTTTCCACCCAAATATGATTTTCTCCCAGACATGAAATTTGGTGGGATTAATTTCAGTAATTAAGTACATCCAGAAGAACATAACAACACCAACCAAATACCTGAGAAACCAATAGTTGGAGAGTACTGAAATAAGCATTGTGAAAAATTTCATTAAAATATTCCAAGCATCATTACGACCACTAATTATTCAGCAATCGAACTGTCGATGATGGGACCGGACTCGGCATGTTCAGGAGTACCTATACTGTGATTTTGAACAAAATCGCGTATATTGCGTTTTCTCTCAACCCTGGAAAAAACGTGTAAGGGTCCCCCCTTACGCTTTTTTCCACCCAAATATGATTTTCTCTCAGACGATAAATTTGGTGGGATTAATTTCAGTAATTAAGTACATCCAGACGAACATAAAAGCACCAACCAAATACCTGAGAAACCAATAGTTGGAGAGTACTGAAATAAGCATTGTGAAAAATTTAATAAAAATATTCCAAGCATCGTTACGACCACTAATTATTCAGCAATCGAACTGTCGATGATAGGACCGGACTCGGCATGCTCAGGAGTACTTATACTGAGATTTTGAACAAAATCGCATATATCGCGTTTTGTCTCGACCCTGGAAAAAACGAGTAAGGGGGGACCCTTATGCGTTTTTCCACGCAAATATGATTTTCTCTCTCACTTGAAATTTGGTGGGATTAATTTCAGTAATTAAGTACATCCATTAGAATATAACAGCACCAACCAAACCCCTGAGAAAGTAATAATTAGCGAGTACTGAAATAAGCATTGTGAAAAATTTTATTAAAATATTCCAAGCATCATTACGACCACTAATTATTCAGCAATCGAACTGTCGATGATAGGACCGGACTCGACATGCTAAGGAGTACCTATACTGTGATTTTGAACAAAATCGCGTATATTGCGTTTTCTCGACCTGGAAAAAAGCAGCAAGGGTCCTTATGCGTTTTTCCACCCAAATATGATTATCCACTCCAGACATGAAATTTGGTGGGACTAATTTCAGTAATTAAGTACATCCATTAGAACATAACAGCACCAACCAAACCCCTGAAAAAGTAATAATTAGCGAGTACTGAAATAAGTATTGTGAAAAATTTTATTAAAATATTCCAAGCATCATTACGACCACTAATTATTCAGCAATCGAACTGTCGATGATAGGACCGGACTCGACATGCTAAGGAGTACCTATACTGTGATTTTGAACAAAATCGCGTATATTGCGTTTTCTCTCAACCCTGGAAAATACGCGTAAGGGTCCCCCCTTATGCGTTTCTCCACCCAAATATGATTTTCTCTCAGACATGAAATTTGGTGGGATTAATTTCAGTACTTAAGTACATCCATTAGAACATAACAGCACCAACCAAATACCTGAGAAACCAATAATTAGCGAGTACTGAAATAATCATCGAGAAAAATTTCATTAAAATAGTCCAAGCATCATTACGACACTAATAATTCTGCAATCGAACTGTCGATCATAGGACCGGACTCGGCATACTCTGGAGTACCTATAGTGTGATTTTGAGCAAAATCGCGTATATCGAGTTTTGTCTCGACCCTGGAAAAAACGAGTAAGGGTGGACCCTTATGCATTTTTCCACCCAAATATTATTTTCTCTCATACTTGAAATTTGGTGGGATTAATTTCAGGAATTAAGTACATCCAGAAGAACATAACACCAACCAAATACCTGAGAAACCAATAGTTGGAGAGTACTGAAATAAGCATTGTGAAAAATTTAATTAAAATATTCCAAGCATCATTACGACCACTAATTATTCAGCAATCGAACTGTCGATGATAGGACCGGACTTGGCATGCTCAGGAGTACCTATACTGTGATTTTGAAGAAAATCGCGTATATCGAGTTTTGTCTCGACCCTGGAAAAAACGCGTAAGGGTCCCCCCTTATGCGTTTTTCCACCCAAATATGATTTTCGCTCGGACATGAAATTTGGTGGGATTAATTTCAGTAATTAAGTACATCCAGAAGAACATAACAACACCAACCAAATACCTGAAAAACCAATAGTTGGAGAGTACTGAAATATGCATTGTGAAAAATTTCATTAAAATATTCCAAGCATCATTACGGCCACTAATTATTCCGCAATCGAACTGTCGATGATAGCACCAGACTCGGCATGCTCCGGAGTACCTATACTGTGATTTTGAACAAAATCGCATATATCTCGTTTTCTCTCGGCCCTGGAAAATACGCGTAAGGGTCCCCCCTTGTGCGTTTTTCCACCCAAATATGATTATCAGTCAGACATGAAATTTGGTGGGACTAATTTCAGTAATTAAGTACATCCATTAGAACATAACAGCACCAACCAAATACCTGAGAAACCAATAATTAGCGAGTACTGAAATAAGCATTGTGAAAAAATTCATTAAAATATTCCAAGCATCATTACGACCACTAATTATTCAACAATCGAACTGTCGATGATAGGACCGGACTCGGCATGCTCAGGAGTACCAATACTGTGACTTTGAACAAAATCCTGTACATCGAGTTTTGTCTCGACCCTGGAAAAAATGCGTAAGGGTCCGCCCTTATGCGTTTTTCCACGCAAATATGATTTTCTCTCAGACATGAAATTTGGTGGGATTAATTTCAGTAATTAAGTACATCCAGAAGAACATAACAACACCAACCAAATACCTGAGAAACCAATAGTTGGACAGTACTGAAATAAGCATTGTGAAAAATTTCATTAAAATATTCCAAGCATCATTACGACCACTAATTATTCCGCAATCGAACTGTCGATGATGGGACCGGACTCGGCATGTTCAGGAGTACCTATACTGTGATTTTGAACAAAATCGCGTATATTGCGTTTTCTCTCAACCCTGGAAAAAACGCCTAAGGGTCCCCCCTTACGCATTTTTCCACCCAAATATGATTTTCTCTCAGACGATAAATTTGGTGGGATTAATTTCAGTAATTAAGTACATCCAGACGAACATAAAAGCACCAACCAAATACCTGAGAAACCAATAGTTGGAGAGTACTGAAATAAGCATTGTGAAAAATGTAATTAAAATATTCCAAGCATCGTTACGACCACTAATTATTCAGCAATCGAACTGTCGATGATAGGACCGGACTCGGCATGCTCAGGAGTACTTATACTGAGATTTTGAACAAAATCGCATATATCGCGTTTTGTCTCGACCCTGGAAAAAACGAGTAAGGGGGGACCCTTATGCGTTTTTCCACTCAAATATGATTTTCTCTCTCACTTGAAATTTAGTGGGATTAATTTCAGTAATTAAGTACATCCATTAGAACATAACAGCACCAACCAAACCCCTGAGAAACTAATAATTAGCGAGTACTGAAATAAGCATTGTGAAAAATTTTATTAAAATATTCCAAGCATCATTACGACCACTAATTATTCAGCAATCGAACTGTCGATGATAGGACCGGACTCGGCATGCTAAGGAGTACCTATACTGTGATTTTGAACAAAATCGCATATATCGCGTTTTCTGTCGACTCTGGAAAAAACGCGTAAGGGTCCCCCCTTATGCGTTTTTCCACCCAAATATTATTATCACTCAGACATGAAATTTGGTGGGACTAATTTCAGTAATTAAGTACATCCATCAGAACATAACAGCACCAACCAAATACCTGAGAAACCAATAGTTGGAGAGTACTGAAATAAGCATTGTGAAAAATTTCATTAAAATATTCCAAGCATCATTACGACCACTAATTATTCAGCAATCGAACTGTCGATGATAGGACCGGACTCGGCATGCTCAGGAGTACCTATACTGTGATTTTGAACAAAATCGCATATATCTCGTTTTCTCTCGGCCCTGGAAAATACGCGTAAGGGTCCCCCCTTATGCGTTTTTCCACCCAAATATGATTATCAGTCAGACATATGAGAATTTGGTGGGATATTTTGTTAATTAAAATACATCAGAAAGAACATAACAGCACCAACCCAAGCCTGAAAACCAATAGTTGCGGAGAGTACAGAAATAAGCATTGTGAAAATTTCATTAAAATATTCCAAGCATCATTACGACCACTAATTATTCAGCAATCGAACTGTCGATGATAGGACCGGACTCGGCATGCTCAGGAGTACCTATACTGTGATTTTGAAGAAAATCGCGTATATCGAGTTTTGGCTCGACCCTGGAAAAAACGCGTAAGGGTCCCCCCTTATGCGTTTTACCACCCAAATATGATTTTCTCTCGGACATGAAATTTGGTGGGATTAATTTAAGTAATTAAGTACATCCAGAAGAACA
Source organism: Homarus americanus (assembly GCF_018991925.1). NCBI lineage: Eukaryota > Metazoa > Arthropoda > Malacostraca > Decapoda > Nephropidae > Homarus > Homarus americanus. Next base: position 3,124 of record NW_024752852.1, on the reverse strand, counting down.
TAACAACACCAACCAAATACCTGAGAAACCAATAGTTGGAGAGTACTGAAATAAGCATTGTGAAAAATTTCATTAAAATATTCCAAGCATCATTACGACCACTAATTATACCGCAATCGAACTGTCGATGATGGGACCGGACTCGGCATGCTCAGGAGTACCTATACTGTGATTTTGAACAAAATCGCGTATATTGCGTTTTCTCTCAACCCTGGAAAAAACAGGTAAGGGTCCCCCCTTACGCTTTTTTCCACCCAAATATGATTTTCTCTCAGACGATAAATTTGGTGGGATTAATTTCAGTAATTAAGTACATCCAGACGAACATAAAAGCACCAACCAAATACCTGAGAAACCAATAGTTGGAGAGTACTGAAATAAGCATTGTGAAAAATTTAATTAAAATATTCCAAGCATCGTTACAACCACTAATTATTCAGCAATCGAACTGTCGATGATAGGACCGGATTCGGCATGCTCAGGAGTACTTATACTGAGATTTTGAACAAAATCGCATATATCGCGTTTTGTCTCGACCCTGGAAAAAACGAGTAAGGGGGGACCCTAATGCGTTTTTCCACGCAAATATGATTTTCTCTCTCACTTGAAATTTGGTGGGATTAATTTCAGTTATTAAGTACATCCATTAGAACATAACAGCACCAACCAAACCCCTGAGAAACTAATAATTAGCGAGTACTGAAATAAGCATTGTGAAAAATTTTATTAAAATATTCCAAGCATCATTACGACCACTAATTATTCAGCAATCGAACTGTCGATGATAGGACCGGACTCGGCATGCTAAGGAGTACCTATACTGTGATTTTGAACAAAATCGCATATATCGCATTTTCTCTCGACCCTGGAAAAAACGAGTAAGGGTCCCCCCTTATGCGTTTTTCCACCCAAATATGATTATCACTCAGACATGAAATTTGGTGGGACTAATTTCAGTAATTAAGTACATCCATCAGAACATAACAGCACCAACCAAATACCTGAGAAACCAATAGTTGGAGAGTACTGAAATAAGCATTGTGAAAAATTTCATTAAAATATTCCAAGCATCATTACGACCACTAATTATTCAGCAATCGAACTGTCGATGATAGGACCGGACTCGGCATGCTCAGCAGTACCTATACTGTGATTTTGAACAAAATCGCATATATCTCGTTTTCTCTCGGCCCTGGAAAATACGCGTAAGGGTCCCCCCTTATGCGTTTTTCCACCCAAATATGATTATCAGTCAGACATGAAATTTGGTGGGACTAATTTCAGTAATTAAGTACATCCATTAGAACATAACAGCACCAACCAAATACCTGAGAAACCAATAATTAGCGAGTACTGAAATAAGCATTGTGAAAAATGTAATTAAAATATTCCAAGCATCATTAAGACCACTAATTATTCAACAATCGAACTGTCGATGATAGGACCGGACTCGGCATGCTCAGGAGTACTTATACTGAGATTTTGAACAAAATCGCATATATCGCGTTTTGTCTCGACCCTGGAAAAAACGAGTAAGGGGGGACCCTTATGCATTTTTCCACTCAAATATGATTTTCTCTCTCACTTGAAATTTAGTGGGATTAATTTCAGTAATTAAGTACATCCATTAGAACATAACAGCACCAACCAAACCCCTGAGAAACTAATAATTAGCGAGTACTGAAATAAGCATTGTGAAAAATTTCATTAAAATATTCCAAGCATCATTACGACCACTAATTATTCAGCAATCGAACTGTCGATGATAGGACCGGACTCGGCATGCTCAGGAGTACCTATACTGTGACTTTGAACAAAATGGCATATATCGCGAATTTTTCTATGGAAGCTCTGGGCAGCGTAAGGTCCCCCATAACGTTTTTCACCCAAATATTATTATCACTCCAGACATGAAATTTGGTGGGATTAATTTCAGTAATTAAGTACATCCAGAAGAACATAACAACACCAACGAAATACCTGAGAAACCAATAATTAGCGAGTACTGAAATAAGCATCGAGAAAAATTTCATTAAAATATTCCAAGCATCATTATGACCACTAATTATTCAGCAATCGAACTGTCGATGATAGCACCGGACTCGGCATGCTCAGGAGTACCTATACTGTGATTTTGAACAAAATCGCATATATCGCGTTTTCTCTCGACCCTGGAAAAAACGCGTAAGGGGGGACCCTTATGCGTTTTTGCACCCAAATATGATTTTCTCTCAGACATGAAATTTGGTGGGATTAATTTCAGTAATTAAGTCCATCCAGAAGAACATAACAACACCAACCAAATACCCGAGAAACCAATAGTTGATACTGAAATAAGCATTGTGAAAAATTTCATTAAAATATTCCAAGCATCATTTGACCACTAATTATATGTCCGAACCTGATAATGGGATTTAGGACTCGGCATGCTCAGAATTACCTATGCACAGCGATTTGAACAAAATAACGCATATCTAGAAAACTTTTCTCTCGGCCTGGAAAATACGCGTAGGGTCCCCCTTATACTTTTCCTGAAATATGATTTTTCTCTCGGACATGAAATTTGGTGGGATTAATTTAAATACTAAGTACATCCAGAAAGAACATAACAACACCAACCAAATACACAAAAGCAATAGTTGGAAGTATACTGAAATAAATATTGTGAAAAAATTTCATTAAAATAGTCCAAGCATCATTACGACACTAATTATTATGCAATCGAACTGTCGATCATAGGACCGGACTCGGCATACTCTGGAGTACCTATAGTGTGATTTTGAGGAAAATCGCGTATATCGAGTTTTGTCTCGACCCTGGAAAAAACGAGTAAGGGTGGACCCTTATGCATTTTTCCACCCAAATATGATTTTCACTCATACTTGAAATTTGGTGGGATTAATTTCAGGAATTAAGTACATCCAGAAGAACATAACAACACCAACCAAATACCTGAGAAACCAATAGTTGGAGAGTACTGAAATAAGCATTGTGAAAAATTTAATTAAAATATTCCAAGCATCATTACGACCACTAATTATTCAGCAATCGAACTGTCGATGATAGGACCGGACTCGGCATGCTCAGGAGTACTTATACTGAGATTTTGAACAAAATCGCATAT
>NW_024752851.1:0-16587 GCF_018991925.1 Homarus americanus | reverse complement strand
CGGTCACAATTATAAGATTGTGGGCTCAAATCCTGGTGGGGTGAGGTGTTGATTATATGTAGAAGTCCGCGTGCTTTAATGGTCTAATGAAATATATATGGATCCTCGGGTTTCGAAGCCACATTTGGTAAAACGTTGCTCTGATCACCTAAGCGGCACGGGGTGTCCCCATTAGAGGTTCACGGCTCCATAAGCTCGTTGAACAGTCTTTGTGTGAAATATGGCAGAGTCTAGGAATGTTTAGGCCCCCTGGTGAGCCAGAGTTACGTCTCCGTCACAATTATAAGATTGTGGGTTCAATTCCTGGTGGGGTGAGGTGTTGATTATATGTAGAAGTCCGCGTGCATTAATGGTCTAATGAAATATATATGGATCCTCGGGTTTCGAAGCCACATTTGGTAAAACGTTGCTCTGATCACCTAAGCGGCACGGGGGGGTCCCCATTAGAGGTTCACGGCGCCATAAGCTCGTTGAACAGGTTTTTTGTGAAATATAGCAGAGTCTAGGAATGCTTTTAGTGTCCTGGTGGGCCAGATGTAGCGTTCCCCGGTCACAATTATAAGATCGTGGATTCAAATCCTGGTGGGGTGAGGTGTTGATTATATGTAGAAGTCCGCATGCTTTATTGGGCTAATGAAATATACATGGATCCTCGTGTTTCGAAGCCAGATTTGGTAAAACGTTGCCCTGATCACCTAAGCGGCACGGGTGGTCCCCATTAGAGGTTCATGGTACCATAAGGTCGTTGAACAGGCTTTGTGTGAAATATAGCAGAGTCTAGGACTGCTTTTATTGTCCTAGTGGCCCAAAGGTAGCGTTTCCTGGTCACAATTATAAGATCGTGGGTTCAAATCCTGGTAGGGTGAGGTGTTGATTATATGTAAAAGTCCACGTGCTTTATTGGGCTAATGAAATATATATGGATCCTCGTGTTTCGAAACCGGATTTGGTAAAACGTTGCTCTGATCACCTAAGCGGCACTGGTGGTCCCCATTAGAGATTCATGGCGCCATAAGGTCGTTGAACAGGCTTTGTGTGAAATATAGTAGAGTCTAGGACTGCTTTTCTTGTCCTGGTGGCCCAGAGGTAGCGTTCCCCGGTCACAATTATAAGATCGTGGCTTCAAATCCTGGTGGGGTGAGGCTTTGATTATATGTAGAAGTCTGCGTGCTTTATTGGGCTAATGAAATATTTATGGATCCTCGGGTTTCGAAGCCGCATTTGGTTAACGTTGCTCTGATCACCTAAGCGGCACGGGTGGTCCCCTATAGTGGTTCATAGCGCCATAAGCTCGTTGAACAGGCTTTGTGTGAAATATAGTAGAGTCTAGAACTGCTTTTATTGTCGTGGTGGCCCAGAGGTAGCATACCCAGGTCACAATTATAAGATCGTGGGTTTGAACCCTGGTGGGGTGAGGTGTTGATTAAATGTAGAAGTCCGCGTGCTTTATTGGGCTAATGAAATATATATGGATCCTTCTTGTTTCGAAGCCGCATTTAGTAAAACGTTGGTCTGATCACCTAAGCGGCACGGGTGGTCCCCATTAGAGGTTCATGGCGCCATAAGCTCGTTGAACATGCTTTGTGTGTAATATAGCAGAGTCTTGGACTGCTCTTAGTGTCCTGGTGGCCCAGAGGTAGCGTTCCCCGGTCACAATTAGAAGATCTTGGGTTCGAATCCTGGTGGGGTGTGTTGTTGATTATACGAAGAAGTGAGCGTGCTTTATTGGGCTAATGAAATATATATGGATCCTCGTGTTTCGAAGCCGCATTTGGTAAAACGTTGCTCTAATCACCTAAACGGCATGGGTGGTCCCCATTAGAGGTTCACGGCGCCATAAGCTCATTGAACAGGCTTTGTGTGAAATATAGCAGAGTCTAGGACTGCTTTTATTGTCCTGGTGGCCCAGCGGTAGCGTTCCCCGGTCACAATTATAAGATCGTTGGTTCAAATCCTGGTGGGGTGAGGTGTTGATTACATGTAGAAGTCCGCGTGCTTTAATGGTCTAATGAAATATATATGGATCCTCGGGTTTCGAAGCCACATTTGGTAAAACGTTGCTCTGATCACCTAAGCGGCACGGGTGGTCCCCATTAGAGGTTCACGGCGCCATAAGCTCGTTGAACAGGTTTTGTGTGAAATATAGAAGAGTCTAGGACTGCTTTTATTGTCCTCGTGGCCCAGAGGTAGCGTTCCCCGGTCACAATTATAAGATCGTGGGTTCAAATCCTGGTGGGGTGAGGTGTTGATTATATGTAGAAGTCCGCGTGCTTTATTGGGCTTATGAAATATATATGGATCCTCACGTTTCGAAGCCGCATTTGGTAAAGCGTTGCCCTGATCACCTAAGCGGCATGGGTGGTCCCCATTAGAGGTTCATGGTGCCATAAGGTCGTTGAACAGGCTTTGTGTGAAATATAGTAGAGTCTAGGACTGCTTTTATTGTCCTGGTGGCCCAGAGGTAGCATACCCCGGTCACAATTATAAGATCGTGGGTTTGAATCCTGGTAGGGTGAGGTGTTGATTATATGTAGAAGTCCGAGTGATTTATTGGGCTAATGAAATATATATGGATCCTCGTCTTTCCAAGCCGGATTTGGTAAAATGTTGCTCTGATCACCTAAGCGGCATGGGTGGTCTCCATTAGAGGTTCATGGCGCCATAAGGTCGTTGAACAGTCTTTGTGTGAAATATAGTAGAGTCTAAGACTGCTTTTATTGTCCTTGTGGCCCAGAGATAGCATACCCCGGTCACAATTATAAGATCGTGGGTTTGAATCCTGGTGGGGTGAGGTGTTGATTATATGTAGAAGTCCGCGTGCTTTATTGGGCTAATGAAATATAAATGGATTCTCTTGTTTCGAAGCCGGATTTGGTAAAACGTTGCTCTGATCACCTAAGCGGTACGGGTGGTCCCCATTAGAGGTTCACGGCGCCATAAGCTCGTTGAACAGGCTGTGTGTGAAATATACCAGAGTCTAGGACTGCTTTTATTGTCCTGGTGGCCCAGAGGTAGCGTTCCCCGGTCACAATTATAAGATCGTGGGTTCAAATCCTGGTGGGGTGAGGTGTTGATTATATGTAGAAGTCCACGTGCTTTATTGGGCTAATGAAATATTTATGGATCCTCCTTGTTTCGAAGCCGCATTTGGTAAAACGTTGCTCTGATCACCTAAGCGGCACGGGTGTTCCCCATTAGAGGTTCACGGTGCCATAAGCAAGTTGAACAGGCTTTGTGTGAATTATAGCAGAGTCTAGGAATGCTTTTAGTGTCCTGGTGGCCCAGAGGTAGCGTTCCCCGGTCGCAATTAGAAGATCGTGGGTTCGAATCCTGGTGGGGTGATGTGTTGATTATATGAAGAAGTCCGCGTGCTTAATTGGGCTAATGAAATATATATGGATCCTCGTGTTTCGAAGCTTCATTTGGTAAAACGTTGCTCTGATCACCTAAGTGGCACGGGTGGTCCCCATTAGAGTGTTCACGGCGCCAAAAGCTCGTTGAACAGGCTTTGTGTGAAATATTGCAGAGTCTAGGACTGCTTTTATTGTCCTGGTGGCCCAGAGGTAGCGTTCCCCGGTCACAATTATAAGATCGTGGGTTCAAATCCTGGTGGGGTGAGGTGTTGATTAAATGTAGAAGTCCACGTGCTTAATTGGGCTAATGAAATATATATGATCTCGGTTTCTGAAGTCAAAGATTTGGTAAAACGTTGCCTGACTCAATGCATGCACGGCATCCCCATTAGAGGTTCACGGCGCCCATAAGCTCGCTGAACAGGCTTCAGTGAAATATAGAGAGTCTATGAAAGAATGCTTTAGTCTCCTGGTGAGCCAGAGGTAGCGTTCCCCGGTCATAATTAGAAGATCGTGGGTTCGAATCCTGGTGGGGTGAGGTGTTGATTATATGTAGAAGTCCGTGTGCTTTATTGGGCTAATGAAAAATATATGGATCCTCGGGTTTCGAAACCGCTTTTGGTAAAACGTTGCTCTGATCACCTAAGCGGCACGGGTGGTCCCCATTAAAGGTTCACGGCGCCATAAGCTCGATGAACAGGCTTTGTGTGAAATATAGGAGAGTCTAGGAATGCTTTTAGTCTCCTGGTGAGCCAGAGGTAGCATTCCCCGGTCATAATTAGAAGATCGTGGGTTCAAATCCTGGTGGGGTGAGGTGTTGATTATATGAAGAAGTCCGCGTGCTTTATTGGGCTAATGAAATATATATGGATCCTCGTGCTTCGAAGCCGCATTTGGTAAAACGTTCGTCTGATCACCTAAGCAGCACGGTTGGTCCCCATTAGAGTTTCACGGCGCCATAAGCTCGTTGAACAGGCTATGTGTGAAATATAGCAGAGTCTAGGACTGCTTTTATTGTCCTGGTGGCCCAGAGTTAGGGTCCCCCGGTCACAATTATAAGATTGTGGGTTCAAATCCTGGTGGGGTGAGGTGTTGATTATATGTAGAAGTCCGCGTGCTTTATTGGGTTAATGAAATATATATGGATCCTCGTGTTTCGAAGCCAGATTTGGTAAAACGTTGCCTTGATCACTTAAGCAGCACGGGTGGTCCCCATTAGAGGTTCACGGCGCCATAAGCTCGTTGAACAGGCTTTGTGTGAAATATAGCAGAGTCTAGGACTGCTTTTATTGTCCTGGTGGCCCAGAGGTAGCGTTCCCCGGTCGCAATTAGAAGATCGTGGGTTCGAATCCTGGTGGGGTGAGGTGTTGATTATATGAAGAAGTCCGCGTGCTTAATTGGGCTTATGAAATATATATGGATCCTCGTGTTTCGAAGCTTCATTTGGTAAAACGTTGCACTGATCACCTAAGTGGCACGGGTGGTCCCCATTAGAGGTTCTGTTACGCGCCAAAAGCCTGCTGAACAGTCTTTTGTGTGAAATATAACAGAGTCTAGGATCAAGCTTTTAGTGTCCTGGTGGCCCAGAGGTAGCGTTCCCCGTCACAATTAGAAGATCGTGGGTTCGAATCCTAGTGGGGTGAGGTGTTGATTATATGAAGTAGTCCGCGTGCTTTATTGGGCTAATGAAATATATATGGATCCTCGTGTTTCGAAGCCGCATTTGGTAAAACGTTGCTCTGATCACCTAAGCGGCACGGGTGGTCCCCATTAGAGGTTCACGGCGCCATAAACTCATTGAACAGGCTTTGTGTGAAATATAGCAGAGTCTAGGACTGCTTTTATTGTCCTGGTGGCCCAGAGGTAGCATTCACCGGTCACAATTATAAGATCGTGGGTTCAAATGCTGGTGGGGTGAGGTGTTGATTATATGTAGAAGTCTGCGTGCTTTATTGGGCTAATGAAAAATATATAGATCCTCGGGTTTCGAAGCCGCATTTGGTGAAACGTTGCTCTGATCACCTAAGCGGCACGGGTGGTCCCTATTAGAGGTTCACGGCGCCATAAGCTCGTTGAACAGGCTTTGTGTGAAATATAGGAGAGTCTAGGAATGCTTTTAGTCTCCTGGTGAGCCAGAGGTAGCGTTCCCCGGTCATAATTAGAAGATCGTGGGTTCGAATCCTGGTGGGTTGAGGTGTTGATTATATGAAGAAGTCCGCGTGCTTTATTGGGCTAATGAAATATATATGGATCCTCGTGCTTCGAAAACGCATTTGGTAAAACGTTGCTCCAATCACCTAAGTGGCACGGGTGGTCCCCATTAGAGGTTCACGGCGCCATAAGCTCGTTGAACAGGCTTTGTGTGAAATATAGCAGAGTCTAGGACTGCTTTTATTGTCCTGGTGGCCCAGAGGTAGCGTTCCCCGGTCACAATTATAAGATCGTGGGTTCAAATCCTGGTGGGGTGAGGTGTTGATTAAATGTAGAAGTCCACGTGCTTTATTGGGCTAATGAAATATATATGGATCCTTCTTGTTTCGAAGCCGCATTTGGTAAAATGTTGGTCTGATCACCTAAGCAGCACGGGTGGTCCCCATTAGAGTTTCACGGCGCCATAAGCTCGTTGAACAGGCTTTGTGTGAAATATAGCAGAGTCTAGGACTGCTTTTATTGTCCTGGTGGCCCAGAGGTAGTCCTCAGTCACAATTATAAAGATTATTGGTTCAAATCCTGTGGGGTGGAGGTGTTGATTATATGGTGAAGTCCCAGTAGCTAATGGTCTAATGAAATATATATAGGATCCTCGGCTCAAGCCACTTAAAAACGTTGCCTGATCACCTAAGCGTGCACGGGGTCCTCATTAGTGTTCACGGCGCCATAAGCCTGAACAGCTTTGTGTGAAACATAGCAGAGTCTAGGACCGCTTTATTGTCCTGGTGGGCCCATAGAGGTAGCATTCCCCGGTCACAATTATAAGATCGTGGGTCTGCAACCTGGCGGGGTGAGGTGCTGATTATATGTAGAAGTCTGCGGCTTTATTGGGCTAATGAAAATATATGGATCCTCGGTTTCGAAGCCGCATTTGGTAAAAACGTTGCCTGATCAACACCAAGCGGCACGTGGTGGTCCCCATTAGAGGTTCACGGCGCCATAAGCTCGTTGAACAGGCTTTGTGTGAAACATAGCAGAGTCTAGGACTGCTTTTATTGTCCTGGTGGCCCAGAGGTAGCATTCCCCGGTCACAATTACAAGATCGTGGGTTCAAATGCTGGTGGGTTGAGGTGTTGATTATATGTAGAAGTCTGCGTGCTTTATTGGGCTAATGAAAAATATATGGATCCTCGGGTTTCGAAGCCGCATTTGGTAAAACGTTGCTCTGATTACCTAAGCGGCACGGGTGGTCCCCATTAGAGGTTCGCGGCGCCATAAGCTCGTTGAACAGGCTTTGTGTGAAATATAGGAGAGTCTAGGAATGCTTTTAGTCTCCTGGTGAGCCAGAGGTAGCATTCCCCGGTCATAATTAGAAGATCGTGGGTTCGAATCCTGGTGGGGTGAGGTGTTGATTATATGAAGAAGTGAGCGTGCTTTATTGGGCTAATGAAATATATATGGATCCTCGTGTTTCGAAGCCGCATTTGGTAAAACGTTGCTCTAATCACCTAAACGGCATGGGTGGTCCCCATTTGAGGTTCACGGCGCCATAAGCTCATTGAACAGGCTTTGTGTGAAATATAGCAGAGTCTAGGACTGCTTTTATTGTCCTGGTGGCCCAGCGGTAGCGTTCCCCGGTCACAATTATAAGATCGTTGGTTCAAATCCTGGTGGGGTGAGGTGTTCATTACATGTAGAAGTCCGCGTGCTTTAATGGTCTAATGAAATATATATGGATCCTCAAATTTCAGCCACATTTGGTAAAAACGTTGCTCTGATCACGAAGCTCAAGCTGAACAGGTCATAGTGAAACATAGTGAGTCTAGGACTGCTTTTATTGTCCTGTGGCCCAGAGGCAGCGCTCCCCGGTCACAATTATAAGATCGTGGGTTCAAATCCTGGTGGGGTGAGGTGTTGATTAAATGTAGAAGTCCACGTGTTTTATTGGGCTAATGAAATATATATGGATCCTTCTTGTTTCGAAGCCGCATTGGTAAAATGTTGGTCTGATCACCTAAGCAGCACGGGTGGTGCCCATTAGAGTTTCACGGCGCCATAAGCTCGTTGAACAGGCTATGTGTGAAATATAGCAGAGTCTAGGACTGCTTTTATTGTCCTGGTGGCCCAGAGTTAGCGTCCCCCGGTCATAATTATAAGATTGTGGGTTCAAATCCTGGTGGGGTGAGGTGTTGATTATATGTAGAAGTCCGCGTGCTTTATTGGGTTAATGAAATATATATGGATCCTTGTGTTTCGAAGCCAGATTTGGTAAAACGTTGCCCTGATCACTTAAGCGGCACAGGTGGTCCCCATTAGAGGTTCACGGCGCCATAAGCTCGTTGAACAGGCTTTGTGTGAAATATAGCAGAGTCTGGGACTGCTTTTATTGTCCTGGTGGCCCAGAGGTAGCATCCCCCGGTCACAATTATAAGATTGTTGGTTCAAATCCTTGTGGGTTGAGGTGTTGATTATATGTAGAAGTCCGCGTGCTTTATTGGGTTAATGAAATATATATGGATCCTCGTGTTTCGAAGCCAGATTTGGTAAAACGTTGCCCTGATCACCTAAGCGGCACGGGTGGTCCCCATTAGAGGTTCATGGCGCCATAAGGTCGTTGAACAGGCTTTGTGTGAAATATAGTAGAGTCTAGGACTGCTTTTATTGTCCTGGTGGCCCAGAGGTAGCATATCCCGGTCACAATTTTAAGATCGTGGGTTTGAATCCTGGTAGGGTGAGGTGTTGATTATATGTAGAAGTCCGAGTGATTTATTGGGCTAATGAAATATATATGGATCCTCGTGTTTCCAAGCCGGATTTGGTAAAAGGTTGCTCTGATCACCTAAGCGGCACGGGTGGTCTCCATTAGAGGTTCATGGCGCCATAAGGTCGTTCAACAGTCTTTGTGTGAAATATAGTAGAGTCTAGGACTGCTTTTATTGTCCTTGTGGCTCAGAGGTAGCATACCCCGGTCACAATTATAAGATCGTGGCTTTGAATCCTGGTGGGGTGAGGTGTTGATTATATGTAGAAGTCCGCATTCGGTAAAACGTTGCTCTAATCACCTAAGTGGCACGGGTGGGCCCCATTAGAGGTTCACGGCGCCATAAGCTCGTTGAACAGGCTTTGTGTGAAATATAGCAGAGTCTAGGACTGCTTTTATTGTCCTAGTGGCCCAGAGGTAGCGTTTCCTGGTCACAATTATAAGATCGTGGCTTCAAATCCTGGTGGGGTGAGGCTTTGATTATATGTAGAAGTCTGCGTGCTTTATTGGGCTAATGAAATATTTATGGATCCATGGGTTTCGAAGCCGCATTTGGTTAAACGTTGCTCTGATCACCTAAGCGGCACGGGTGGTCCCCTATAGTGGTTCATAGCGCCATAAGCTCGTTGAACAGGCTTTGTGTGAAATATAGTAGAGTCTAGAACTGCTTTTATTGTCGTGGTGGCCCAGAAGTAGCATACCCCGGTCACAATTATAAGATCGTGGGTTTGAACCCTGGTGGGGTGAGGTGTTGATTATATGTAGAAGTCCGCGTTCTTTATTGGGCTAATGAAATATATATGGATCCTTCTTGTTTCGAAGCCGCATTTAGTAAAACGTTGGTCTGATCACCTAAGCGGCACGGGTGGTCCCCATTAGAGGTTCATGGCGCCATAAGCTCGTTGAACAGGCTTTGTGTGTAATATAGCAGAGTCTAGGACTGCTCTTAGTGTCCTGGTGGCCCAGAGGTAACGTTCCCCGGTCACAATTAGAAGATCTTGGGTTCGAATCCTGGTGGGGTGTGTTGTTGATTATATGAAGAAGTGAGCGTGCTTTATTGGGCTAATGAAATATATATGGATCCTCGTGTTTCGAAGCCGCATTTGGTAAAACGTTGCTCTAATCACCTAAACGATATGGGTGGTCCCCATAAGAGGTTCACGGCGCCATAAGCTCATTGAACAGGCTTTGTGTGAAATATAGCAGAGTCTAGGACTGCTTTTATTGTCCTGGTGGCCCAGCGGTAGCGTTCCCCGGTCACAATTATAAGATCGTTGGTTCAAATCCTGGTGGGGTGAGGTGTTGATTACATGTAGAAGTCCGCGTGCTTTAATGGTCTAATGAAATATATATGGATCCTCGGGTTTCGAAGCCACATTTGGTAAAACGTTGCTCTGATCACCTAAGCCGCATGGGTGGTCCCCATCAGAGGTTCACGGCGCCATAAGCTCGTTGAACAGGCTTTGTGTGAAACATAGCAGAGTCTAGGACTGCTTTTATTGTCCTGGTGGCCCAGAGGTAGCGTTCCCCGGTCACAATTAGAAGATCTTGGGTTCGAATCCTGGTGGGGTGTGTTGTTGATTATATGAAGAAGTGAGCGTGCTTTATTGGGCTAATGAAATATATATGGATCCTCGTGTTTCGAAGCCGCATTTGGTAAAACGTTGCTCTAATCACCTAAACGGCATGGGTGGTCCCCATTAGAGGTTCCCGGCGCCATAAGCTCATTGAACAGGCTTTGTATGAGATATAGCAGAGTCTAGGACTGCTTTTAGTCTCCTGGTGAGCCAGAGGTAGCGTTCCCCGGTCATAATTAGAAGATCGTGGGTTCGAATCCTGGTGGGGTGAGGTGTTGATTATATGTAGAAGTCCGCGTGCGTTATTGGGCTAATGAAAAATATATGGATCCTCGGGTTTCGAAGCCGCTTTTGGTAAAACGTTGCTCTGATCACCTAAGCGGCACGGGTGGTCCCCATCAGAGGTTCACAGAAACATAAGCTCGTTGAACAGGCTTCGTGTGAAATATTGCAGAGTCTAGGACTGCTTTTATTGTCCTGGTGGCCCAGAGGTAGCGTTCCCCGGTCACAATTATAAGATCGTGGGTTCAAATCCTGGTGGGGTGAGGTGTTGATTATATGTAGAAGTCCGCATGCTTTATTGGGCTAATGAAATATACATGGATCCTCGTGTTTCGAAGCCAGATTTGGTAAAACGTTGCCCTGATCACCTAAGCGGCACGGGTGGTCCCCATTAGAGGTTCATGGTGCCATAAGGTCGTTGAACAGGCTTTGTGTGAAATATAGCAGAGTCTAGGACTGCTTTTATTGTCCTAGTGGCCCAGAGGTAGCGTTTCCTGGTCAAAATTATAAGATCGTGGGTTCAAATCCTGGTAGGGTGAGGTGTTGATTATATGTAAAAGTCCACGTGCTTTATTGGGCTAATGAAATATATATGGATCCTCGTGTTTCGAAACCGGATTTGGTAAAACGTTGCTCTGATCACCTAAGCGGCACTGGTGGTCCCCATTAGAGGTTCATGGCGGCATAAGGTCGTTGAACAGGCTTTGTGTGAAATATAGTAGAGTCTAGGACTGCTTTTCTTGTCCTGGTGGCCCAGAGGTAGCGTTCCCCGGTCACAATTATAAGATCGTGGCTTCAAATCCTGGTGGGGTGAGGCTTTGATTATATGTAGAAGTCTGCGTGCTTTATTGGGCTAATGAAATATTTATGGATCCTAGGGTTTCGAAGCCGATTTGGTTAAACGTTGCTCTGATCACCTAAGCGGCACGGGTGTCCTATAGTGGCCTGCAGCGCCATAAGCTCGCTTGAACAGGCTTTGTGTGAAATATAGTAGAGCTCCAGAACTCAAGCCATTGTCGTGGTGGCCCAGAGGTAGCATACCCTTCCGGTCACAATTATAAGATCGTGTTTAACCCTGGTGGGTGAGAGGTGTTGATTATATGTAGTAGAAGTCCGCGTGCTTTATTGGGCTAATGAAATATATATGGATCCTTCTTGTTTCGAAGCGGCATTTAGTAAAACGTTGGTCTGATCACCTAAGCGGCACGGGTGGTCCCCATTAGAGGTTCATGGCGCCATAAGCTCGTTGAACAGGCTTTCTGTGTTATATAGCAGAGTCTAGGACTGCTCTTAGTGTCCTGGTGGCCCAGAGGTAGCGTTCCCCGGTCACAATTAGAAGATCTTGGGTTCGAATCCTGGTGGGGTGTGTTGTTGATTATATGAAGAAGTGAGCGTGCTTTATTGGGCTAATGAAATATATATGGATCCTCGTGTTTCGAAGCCGCATTTGGTAAAACGTTGCTCTAATCACCTAAACGGCATGGGTGGTCCCCATTAGAGGTTCACGGCGCCATAAGCTCATTGAACAGGCTTTGTGTGAAATATAGCAGAGTCTAGGACTGCTTTTATTGTCCTGGTGGGCCAGCGGTAGCGTTCCCCGGTCACAATTATAAGATCGTTGGTTCAAATCCTGGTGGGGTGAGGTGTTGATTACATGTAGAAGTCCGCGTGCTTTAATGGTCTAATGAAATATATATGGACCCTCGGGTTTCAAAGCCACATTTGGTAAAACGTTGCTCTGATCACCTAAGCGGCACGGGTGGTCCCCATTAGAGGTTCACGGCGCCATAAGCTCGTTGAACAGGCTTTGTGTGAAACATAGCAGAATCTAGGACTGCTTTTATTGTCCTGGTGGCCCAGAGGTAGCATTCCCCGGTCACAATTATAAGATCGTGGGTTCAAATGCTGGTGGGGTGAGGTGTTGATTATATGTAGAAGTCTGCGTGCTTTATTGGGCTAATGAAAAATATATGGATCCTCGGGTTTCGAAGCCGCATTTGGTAAAACGTTGCTCTGATTACCTAAGCGGCACGGGTGGTCCCCATCAGAGGTTCACGGCGCCATAAGCTCGTTGAACAGGCTTTGTGTGAAATATAGCAGAGTCTAGGACTGCTTTTATTGTCCTGGTGGCCCAGAGGTAGCATTCCCCTGTCATAATTAGAAGATCGTGGGTTCAAATCCTGGTGGGGGGAGGTGTTGATTATGTGTAAAAGTCCGCGTGCTTTATTGGGCTAATGAAATATATATGGATCCTCGTGTTTCGAAGCCGCATTTGGTAAAACGTTGCTCTGATCACCTTAGCGGCACGGGTGGTCCCCAATAGAGGTTCACGGCGCCATAAGCTCGTTTAACAGGCTTTGTGTGAAATATAGCAGAGTCTAGGACTGCTTTTATTGTCCTGGTGGCCCAGAGGTAGCGTTCCCCGGTCACAATTAGAAGATCGTGGGTTCGAATCCTCGTGGGGTGAGGTGTTGATTATATGGAGAGGTCTGCGTACTATATTGGGCTAATGAAATATATATGGATCCTCGTGTTTCGAAGCCGCATTTGGTAAAACGTTGCTATGATCACCCAAGCGGCACGGGTGGTCCCCATTAGAGGTTCACGACGCCAAAAGCTAGTTGAACAGGCTTTGAGTGAAACATAGCAGAGTCTAGGACTGCTTTTATTGAACTGGTGGCCCAGAGGTATCGTTCCCCGGTCACAATTAGAAGATCGTGGGTTCGAATCCTGGTGGGGTGAGGTGTTGATTATATGAAGAAGTCCGCGTGCATTATTGGGCTAATGAAATATATATGGATCCTCGTGGCTTCCTGCCGGATTTGGTAAAACGTTGCTCTATCACCTAAGCGTGCACGGTGGTCCCCTATAGTGTTCACGGTTACAAGTTCGTTGAACAGGCTTCTTTGCGTGAAATATAACAGAGTCTAGGACTGCTTTATAATGTCCTGGTGGCCCAGATGTAGCATACCCCGGTCACAATTATAAGATCGTGGGTCTGAATCCTGGTGGGGTGAGGTGTTGATTATATGTAGAAGTCCGAGTGCTCTATTGGGCTAATGAAATATATATGGATCCTCGTGTTTCCAAGCCGGATTTGGTAAAACGTTGCTCTGATCACCTAAGCGGCACAGGTGGTCCCCATTAGAGGTTCACGGCGACATAAGCTCGTTGAACAGGCTTTGTGTGAAATATAGTAGAGTCTAGGACTGCTTTTATTTTCCTGGAGGCTCAGGAGGTAGCGTCTCTTATCGCTGCACTATAAGATCGTGGGTTCAAATCCTGCGGGGTGAGGTTGATTATATGTAGAAGTCCGCGGCTCTATTGGGCTAATGAAATATATATGGATCCTCGTGTTTCCGCCGGATTTGGTAAAAACGTTGCTCTTATCACCTAAGCGGGTACGGGTGGTCCCTATTAGAGGTTCATTTCACCATAAGGTCGTTGAACAGGCTTTGTGTAGCTATAGTTGAGTCTAGAACTGCTTTTGTTGTCCTGGTACCCAGGAGGTAGCATACCGGTCACAATTATAAGATCGTGGGTTCATATCCTGGTGGGGTGAGGTGTTGAATATATGTAGAAGTCCGCATGCATTATTGGGCTAAAGAAATATATATGGATCCTCGTGTTTCGTAGCCAGATTTGGTAAAACGTTCCTCTGGTCACCAAGCGGCACGTGTGGTACCTATTAAATGTTCACGGCGCCATAAGCTCGTTGAACAGGCTTTGTGTGAAATATATCAGCGTCTAGGACTGCTTTAAGTGTCCTGGTGGCCCAGAGGTAGCGTTCCCCGGTCACAATTATAAGATCGTGGGTTCGAATCCTGGTGGGGTGAGGTGTTGATTATATGTAGAAGTCCGCGTGCTTTATTGGGCTAATGAAATATATATGGACCCTCGTGTTTTGAAGCCGCATTTGGTAAAACGTTGCTCTGATCACCTAAGTGGCACGGGTGGTCCCCATTAGAGGTTCACGGCGACATAACCTCGTTGAACAGGCTTTGTGTGAAATATAGCAGAGTCTAGGACTGCTTTTATTTTCCTGGAGGCTCAGAGGTAGCGTTCCCCGGTCACAATTAGAAGATCGGCTTCAAATCCTAGTGGGGTGAGGCGTTGAATGTATGTAGAAGTCCGCGTGCTTTATTGGGCTAATGAAATATATATGGATCCTCGTGTTTCGAAGCCGCATTTGGTAAAACGATGCTCTGATCACCTAACTGGCACGGGTGGTCCCCAATAGTGGGTCACAGCGCCATAAGCTCGTTGAACAGGCTTTGTGTGAAATATAGCAGAGTCTAGGACTGCTTTTATTGTCCTGGTGGCCCCGAGGTAGTGTTCCCCGGTCACATTTATAAGATCGTGGGTTTGAATCCTGGTGGGGTGAGGTGTTGATTATATGTAGAAGTCCGAGTGCTTTATTGGGCTAATGAAATATTTATGGATCCTCGTGTTTCCAAGCCGGATTTGGTAAAACGTTGCTCTGATCACCTGAGCGGCACGGGTGGTCCCCATAAGAGGTTCACGGCGCCATAAGGTCGTTGAGCAAGCTTTGTGTGAAATATAGTAGAGTCTAGGACTGCTTATATTGTCCTGGTGGCGCAGAGGTAGCATACCCCGGTCACAATTATAGGATCGTGGGTGTGAATCCTGGTGGGGTGAGGTGTTGATTATATGTAGAAGTCCGCGTGCTTTATTGGGCTAATGAAATCTATATGGACCCTCGTGTTTTGAAGCCGCATTTGGTAAAACGTTGCTCTCATCACCTAAGCGGCACGCGTGGTCACCATTAGAGGTTCACGGAGCCATAAGCTCGTTGAACAGGCTTTGTGTGAAATATAGCAGAGTCTAGGACTGCTTTTATTTTCCTGGTGGCCCAGAGGTAGCGTTCCCCGGTCACAATTAGAAGATCGGCTTCAAATCCTGGTGGAGTGAGGCGTTGAATATATGTAGAAGTCCGCGTGCTTTATTGGGCTAATGAAATATATATGGATTCTCGTGTTTCGAAGCCGCATTTGGTAAAACGTTGCTCTGATCACCTAACTGGCACGGGTGGTCCCCTGTAGTGGTTCACAGCGCCATAAGCTCGTTGAACAGCCTTTGTGTGAAATATAGCAGAGTCTAGGACTGCTTTTATTGTCCTGGTGGCCCAGAGGTAGCGTTCCCCGGTCACAATTATAAGATCGTGGGTTTGAATCCTGGTGGGGTGAGGTGTTGATTATATGTAGAAGTCCGAGTGCTTTATTGGGCTAATGAAATATATATGAATCCTCGGGTTTCAAAGCCGCATTTGGTTAAACGTTACTCTGATCACCTAAGCGGCACGGGTGGTCCCCATTAGAGGTTCATGGCGCCATAAGGTCGTTGAACAGGCTTTGTGTGAAATATAGCAGAGTCTTGGAATGCTTTTATTGTCCTGTTGGCCCAGAGGTAGCATCCCCCGGTCACAAATATAAGATAGTGGGTTCAAATCCTGGTGGGGTGAGGTGTTGATTATATGTAGAAGTCCGCGTGCTTTATTGGGCTAATGAAATATATATGGATCCACGTGTTTCGAAGCCGGATTTGGTAAAACGTTGCTCTGATCACCTAAGCGGCACGGGTGGTCCCCATTAGAGGTTCATGGCGCCATAAGGTCGTTGAACAGGCTTTGTGTGAAATATAGTAGAGTCTAGGACTGCTTTTATTGTCCTGGTGTCCTAGAGGTAGCATACCCAGGTCACAATTATAAGATCGTGGGTTTGAATCCTGGTGGGGTGAGGTGTTGATTATATGTAGAAGTCCGCGTGCTTTATTGGGCTAATGAAATATATATGGACCCTCGTGTTTTGAAGCCCCATTTGGTAAAACGTTGCTCTGATCACCTAAGCGGCACGGGTGGTCCCCATTAGAGGTTCACGGCGACATAAGCTCGTTGAACAGGCTTTGTGTGAAATATAGCAAAGTCTAGGACTGCTTTTATTTTCCTGGATGCCCAGAGGTAGCGTTCCCCGGTCACAATTATAAGATCGTGGGTTTGAATCCTGGTGGGTTTAGGTGTTGATTATATGTAGAAGTCCGCGTGCTTTATTGGGCTAATGAAATATATATGGACGCTCGTGTTTTGAAGCCGCATTTGGTAAAACGTTGCTCTGATCACCTAAGCGGCACGGGAGGTCCCCATTAGAGGTTCACGGCGACATAAGCTCGTTGAACAGGCTTTGTGTGAAATATAGTAGAGTCTAGGACTGCTTTTATTGTCCTGGTGGCCTAGAGGTAGCATACCCAGGTCACAATTATAAGATCGTGGGTTTGAATCCTGGTGGGGTGAAGTGTTGATTATATGTAGAAGTCCGCGTGCTTTATTGGTCTAATGAAATATATATGGACCCTCGTGTTTTGAAGCCGCATTTGGTAAAACGTTGCTCTGATCACCTAACCGGCACGGGTGGTCCCCATTAGAGGTTCACGGCGACATAAGGTCGTT
>NW_024752850.1:0-42998 GCF_018991925.1 Homarus americanus | reverse complement strand
CCGTAATCGAGTCTAAAAAAGGCCCCTAATCGAGTATAACAAAGTCCCCTGATCTAGTATAAATAAGGCCCCTCATCGAGTATAACAAAGGCCCCTCATCGAGTATAACAAAGTCCATTGGTCAAGTATAAAAAAGTCCCTAAGTCGAGTATAACAAAGTCCCCTGGTCGAGTAAGGCAAAGTCACCTGATCGAGTATAACAAAGCCTCCTCATCGAGTATAACAAAGTCCCCTGATCGAGTATAACACAGCCCCCTGCTCAAGTATAAGAAGGTCCCCTAATCGAGAATAACAAAATCCCCTGATCGAGTAAAACAAAGGCCCCTGATCGAGTCAAAAAAGGCCCCTCTTCGAGTATAACAGAGTCCACTGATCTAGTATATCAAAGGCCCCCGATCGAGTTTAACAAAGCCGCCTAATCGAGTATAACAAAGTCCCCTGGTCGAGTATAACTAAGTCCCCTGTTCGAGTCTAACAAATTCCCCTTATCGAGTATAACAAAGTTACCTTATCGAGTATAACAAAGTCCGGTGATCGAGTATAACAAAGGCCCCTGGTCGAGTATAACAAAGTCCCCTGATCGAGTATAACAAAAGTCCCTTCATCGAGTATAACAAAGTGTTCTGGTCGATTATAATAAAGTTTTCTAATCGAGTATAACAAAGGCCCCTGGTCGAGTATAACAAAGTCCTCTGGGCGAGTATAAGAAAGTCTTCTGATCGAGTATAACAAAAGTTCCCTGATCGAGTATAGCAAGTTTAACTTATCGAGTATAACAAAGTCCCCTGATCGAGTATAACAAATTCCCCTGATCGAGTATAACAAAGCCCCCTGGACGAGTATAACAAAGTCCCCTGATCGAGTATAACAAAGTCCCCTGATCGAGTATAACAAAGTCCCCTGGTCCAGTATAACAAAGTCCCCTGATCGAGTATAACACATCCCCTGATCGAGTATAACAAAGTCTCCTGGCGAAGTATAACAAATCCCTAGATCGAGCATAACAAAGTCCCTGATCGATTATAACAAAGTCCCCTGACCGTGTATAACAAAGGCCTCTGGTCGAGTTTAACAAAGTCCACCTGGACGAGAATAACAAAGTCCCTGATCGAGTATAACAAAGTCCACTGATCGAGTATAACAAAGCCCCCGGGTCCAGTATAACAAAGTCCCCTGATCGAGTATAACATATCCCCTATTCGAGTATAACAAGGTCTCCTGGCCTAGTATAAAAACGTTCCCAGATCGAGCATAACAAAGTCCCCTGATCGATTACAACAAAGTCCCCTGGTCGAGTATAACAAAGGTCCCTCATCGAGTAAGACAAAGTCCCCTGATCGAGTATAACAAAGTCCCCTCATCCTAGTATAACAAAGCCCACTAGACAAATACAACAAAATCCCCTGATCCGAGTATAACAAGTCCCCTGATCGAGTAAAACATATCCCCTGATCGAGTATAACAAAGTCCATGGTAGAGTATAAAAAAGTCCCCTGGTCGAGTATAACAAAGCTTTCTAATCGAGTATAACAAAGGCCCCTGGTCAAGTATAACAAAGGCCCCTCATCGAGTATAACAAAGTCCATTGGTCAAGTATAAAAAAGTCCCCTGATCGAGTATAACAAAGTCCCCTGATTGAGTATAACAAAGGTCCGCGCTCGAGTCTAAAAAGGCCCCTAATCGAGTATAACAAAGTCCCTCATCTAGTATAACAAAGGCTCCTGATCGAGTATAACAAAGTCCCCTGCTCGAGTATAACAAAGTCCCCTGATCGAGTATAACAAAGGCCCCTCATCGAGTATAACAAAAGCCTCTCATTGAGTATAGCAAAGTCCATTGGTCAAACATAGGAAAGTCCACTGATCGAGTATGACAAAGTCCCCTGATTAATTATAAAAAAGTCCCCTGGTCGAGTACAACAAAGTTCCCTGATCGAGTATAACAAAGTCCCCTGGTCGAGTATAAGAAAGCCCCCTCATCGAGTATAACAAAGGCCCCTCATCGAGTAAAACATAGTCTCCTGATTGAGTATAACAAAGTCCCCTGATCGGGTATAACATATCCCCTTGATCGAGTATAACAAAGTACTCTGGTCGAGTATAAAAAAGTCCCCTGATCGAGTATAACAAAGGCCCCTCATCGAGTATAACAAAGTCCCCTGATTGAGTATAACAAAGCCGCCTAATCGAGTATAACAAAGTCCTCTGGTTGAGTATAACAAAGTCCCCTGATCGGGTATAACATATCCCCTTGATCGAGTATAACAAAGTACTCTGGTCGAGTATAAAAAAATCCCCTGATCGAGTATAACAATGGCCCCTCATCGAGTACAACAAAGTCCATTGGTCTAGTATAAAATAGTCCCCTGGTCGAGTATAGCAAAGTCCTCTGATCGAGTATAACAAAGCCTCCTGATCGAGTATAACAAAGTCCCCTGATCGAGTATAACAAAGCCCCCTGCTCGAGTATAAGAAAGTCCCCTGATCGAGTATAACAAAGCCTCCTGAGCGAGTATAACAAAGTCCCCTGAACGAGTATAACAAAGTCTCCTGGCCCAGTATAACAAAGTCCCCAGATCGAGCATAACAAAGTCCCCTCATCGATTACAACAAAGTCCTCTGGTCGAGCATAACAATGGGCCCTGATCGAGTAAGACAAAGTCCCCTGTTCGAGTATAACGAAGTCCCCTGATCCTAGTATAACAAAGCCCACTAGACGAGTATAACAAAGTCCCCAAACCGAGTATAACAAATTCCCCTGATCGAGTATAACATATCCCCTGATCGACAATAACAAAGTCCCTGGTGGAGTATAACAAAGTTTTGTAATCGAGTATAACAAAGCCCCCTGGACGAGTATAACAAAGTCCCCTTATCGAGTAAAACAAAGTCAAGTGATCGAGTATAACAAAGGCCCCTGGTCGAGTATAACAAAGTCCCCTGATTGAGCATAACAAAAGTACCCTGATCGAGTATAACAAAGTCCCCTGATCGAGTATAAAAAAGTCACCTGGTCCAGTATAACAAAGTCCGCTGATCGAGTATAAAAAAGTCCCTTGGCCCAGTATAACAAAGTCCCCATATCGAGCATAACAAAGTCCCCTGATTGATTATAATAAAGTCCCCTGGTCGAGTATAGCAAAAGGCCCTGATCGAGTAAGACAAAGTCCCCTGATCGAGTATAAGAAAGTCCCCTGATCGTGTATAACAAAGACCCCTGGACGAGTATAACAAAGTCCCCTGATCGAGTATAACAAAGTCCCCTGAGCGATTATAACAAAGTCCCCTGACCGAGTATAACAAAGGCCTCTGGTCGAGTATAACAAAGTCCCCTGATCGAGTATAACAAAGTCCATTGATCGAGTATAACAAAGTCCCCGGGTCCAGTATAACAAAGTCCCCTGATCAAGTATAACATATCCCCTGTTCGAGTATAACAAGGTCTCCTGGCCCAGTATAACAACGTCCCCAGATCGAGCATAACAAAGTCCCCTGATATGATTACAACAAAGTCCCTGGTCGAGTAAAACAAAGGGCCCTGATCGAGTATGACAAAGTCCCCTGATCGAGTATAACAAAGTCCCCTCATCCTAGTAAAACAAAGCCCACTAGACAAATACAACAAAGTACCCTGAACCGAGTATAACAAAGTTCCCTGATCGAGTAAAACATATCCCCTGATCGAGTATAACAAAGTCCCTGGTGGAGTATAAAAAAGTCCCATGGTCGAGTATAACAAAGCTTTCTAATCGAGTATAACAAAGGCCCCTGGTCAAGTATAACAAAGGCCCCTCATCGAGTATAACAAAGTCCATTGGTCAAGTATAAAAAAGTCCCGTGGTCGAGTATAACAAATTCCCCTGATCGAGTATAACAAAGTCCCCTGGTCGAGTATAGCAAAGTCCCATGATCGAGTATAACAAAGCCTCCAGATCGAGTATAACAAAGTCCCCTAATCGAGCATAACAAAGCCCACTGCTCGAGTATAAGAAAGTCCCCTGATCAAGTATAACAAAGTCCCCCATCCAGTATAACAAAGGCCCTGATCGAGTATAACAAAGGCCTTCATCGAGTATAACAAAGTCCCCTGATTGAGTATATCAAAGCCGCTTAATCGAGAATAACAAAGTCCCATGGTCGTGTATAACAAAGTCCCCTGGTCGAGTATAGCAAAGGGCCCCATCGAGTAAGACAAGTCCCTGATCATATAACAAAGTCCCCTGATCGAGTATAACAAAGCCTCTGAACGGAATATAACAAAGTCCCCTGATCGAGAATAACAAAGTCCTGATCGAGTATAACAAAGTCCCCTGGTTCAGTATAACAAAGTCCCCATGATCGAGTATAACACATCCCTGATCGAGTATAACAAAGTCTCCTGGCCCAGTATATCAAAGTCCCCAGATCGAGCATAAGAAAGTCCTCTGATCGATTATAACAAAGTCACCTGACCGAGTATAACAAAGGCCTCTGGTCGAGTATAACAAAGTCCCCTGGTCGAGAATAACAAAGTCCCCTGATATTAGTATAACAAAGTCCTCTGGTCGAGTATAAAAAGTCCCCTGATCGAGTATAACAAAGTCCCCTGGTCGAGTATAACAAAGTCCCCTGATCGAGTATAACAAAGGCCCCTCATCGAGTATAACAAAAGCCCCTCATTGAGTATAGCAAAGTCCCCTGATCGAGTATAACAAAGTCCCCTGGTTCAGTATAACAAAGTCCCCATGATCGAGTATAACACATCCCCTGATCGAGTATAACAAAGTCTCCTGGCCCAGTATATCAAAGTCCCCAGATCGAGCATAACAAAGTCCTCTGATCGATTATAACAAAGTCACCTGACCGAGTATAACAAGGCCTCTGGTCGAGTATAACAAAGTCCCCTGGTCGAGAATAACAAAGTCCCCTGATATTAGTATAACAAAGTCCTCTGGTCGAGTATAAAAAAGTCCCCTGATCGAGTATAACAAAGTCCCCTGGTCGAGTATAACAAAGTCCCCTGATCGAGTATAACAAAGGCCCCTGATTGAGTATAACAATGGTCCGTGATCCAGTCTAAAAAGGCCCCTAATCGAGTATAACAAAGTCCCTCAACTAGTATAACAAAGGCCCCTGATCGAGTATAAAAAAGGCCCCTAATCGAGTATAACAATGTCCCCTGATTGAGTATAACAAAGCCGCCTAATCGAGAATAACAAAGTCCCATGGTCGTGTATAACAAAGTCCCCTGGTCGAGTATAGCAAAGGGCCCTGATCGAGTAAGACAAAGTCCCCTGATCGAGTATAACAAAGTGCCCTGATCGAGTATAACAAAGCCCCCTCGACGAGTATAACAAAGTCCCTGATCGAGAATAACAAAGTTCCCTGATCGAGTATAACAAAGTCCCTTGGTCCAGTATAACAAAGTCCCCATGATCGAGTATAACACATCCCCTGATCGAGTATAACAAAGTCTCCTGGCCCAGTATAACAAATTCCCCAGATCGAGCATAACAAAGTCCTCTGATCGATTATAGCAAAGTCCCCTGACCGAGTATAACAAAGGCCTCTGGTCGAGTATAACAAAGTCCCCTGGTCGAGAAAAACAAAGTCCCCTGATATTAGTATAACAAAGTCCTCTGGTCGAGTATAAAAAATCCCCTGATCGAGTATAACAAAGTCCCCTGGTGGAGTATAACAAAGTCCCCTGATCGAGTATAACAAAGGCCCCTCATCGAGTATAACAAAAGCCCCTCATTGAGTATAGCAAAGTCCATTGGTCAAATATAGGAAAGTCCACTGATCGAGAATGACAAAGTCCCCTGATTAATTATAAAAAAGTCCCCTGGTCGAGTATAACAAAGTTCCCTGATCGAGTATAACAAAGACCCTGGTCCAGTATAAGAAAGCCCCCTCATCGAGTATAACAAAGACCCCTAATCGAGTATAACAAAGTCCTCTGGTTGAGTATAACAAAGTCCCCTGATCGGGTATAACATATCCCCTTGATCGAGTATAACAAAGTACTCTGGTCGAGTATAAAAAAGTCACCTGATCGAGTATAACAATGGCCCCTCATCGAGTACAACAAAGTCCATTGGTCAAGTATAAAATAGTCCCCTGGCCGAGTATAGCAAAGTCCCCTAATCGAGTATAACAAAGCCTCCTGATCGAGAATAACAAAGTCCCCTGATCGAGTATAACAAAGCCCTCTGCTCGAGTATAAGAAAGTCCCCTGATCGAGTATAACAAAGCCTCCTGAGCGAGTATAACAAAGTCCCCTGATCGAGTATAACAAAGTCTCCTGGCCCAGTATAACAAAGTCCCCAGATCGAGCATAACAAAGTCCCCTGATCGATTACAACAAAGTCCCCTGGTCGAGTATAACAATGGGCCCTGATCGAGTAAGACAAAGTCCCCTGTTCGAGTATAACGAAGTCCCCTAATCCTAGTATAAGAAAGCCCACTAGACAAGTATAACAAAGTCCCCAAACCGAGTATAACAAAGTCCCCTGATCGAGTATAACATATCCCCTGATCGACAATAACAAACTCCCTGGTGGAGTATAACAAAGTTTTCTAATCGAGTATAACAAAGTCCCCTGATCGAGTATAACAAAGCCTCCTGAGCGAGTATAACAAAGTCCCCTGATCGAGTATAACAAAGCCCACTGCTCGAGTATAAGTAAGTCCCCTGATCGAGTATAACAAAGTCCCCTGATTGAGTATAACAAAGGCCCCTGGTCGAGTATAACAAAGCCCCTTGGACGAGTATAACAAAGTCCTTTTATCGAGTATAACAAAGTCATTGATCGAGTATAACAAAGGCCCCTGGTCGAGTATAACAAAGTCCCCTGATTGAGTATAACAAAAGTACCCTGATCGAGTATAACAAAGTTCCCTGATCGAGTATAAAAAAGTCACCTGGTCCAGTATAACAATGTCCGCTGATCGAGTATAAAAAAGTCCCCTGGCCCAGTATAACAAAGTCCCCATATCGAGCATAACAAAGTCCCCTGATTGATTTTAACAAAGTCCCCTGGTTGAATATAGCAAAAGGCCCTGATCGAGTGAGACAAAGTCCCCTGATCGAGTATAAGAAAGTCCCCTGATCGAGTATAACAAAGACCCCTGGACGAGTATAACAAAGTCCCCTGATCGAGTATAACAAAGTCCCCTGATCGGGTATAACAAAGTCCCCTGGTCCCGTAAAACAAAGTCACCTGATCGCGTATAACACATCCCCTGATCGAGTATAACAAAGTCCCCTGATCGATTAAGGCAAAGTCGCCTGACCGAGTAAAACAAAGGCCTCTGTTCGAGTATAACAAAGTCCCCTGGTCAAGAATTTCAAAGTCCCCTGGTCGAGTATAGCAAAGTCCCATGATCGAGTATAACAAAGCCTCCAGATCGAGTATAACAAAGTCCCCTGATCGAGCATAACAAAGCCCACTGCTCGAGTATAAGAAAGTCCCCTGATCGAGTATAACAAAGTCCCCTGATTGAGTATAACAAAGGTCCGTGATCGAGTCTAAAAAGGCCCCTAATCGAGTATAACAAAGTCCCTCATCTAGTATAACAAAAGCCCCTGATCGAGTATAACAAAGGCCCCTCATCGAGTATAACAAAGTCCCCTGATTGAGTATATCAAAGCCGCCTAATCGAGAATAACAAAGTCCCATGGTCGTGTATAACAAAGTCCCCTGGTCGAGTATAGCAAAGGGCCCTGATCGAGTAAGACAAAGTCCCCTGATCGAGTATAACAAAGTCCCCTGATCGAGTATAACAAAGCCCCCTGGACGAATATAACAAAGTCCCCTGATCGAGAATAACAAAGTCCCCTGATCGAGTATAACAAAGTCCCCTGGTCCAGTATAACAAAGTCGCCATGATCGAGTATAACACATCCCCTGATCGAGTATAACAAAGTCTCCTGGCCCAGTATATCAAAGTCCCCAGATCGAGCATAACAAAGTCCTCTGATCGATTATAACAAAGTAACCTGACCGAGTATAACAAAGGCCTCTGGTCGAGTATAACAAAGTCCCCTGGTCGAGAATAACAAAGTCCCCTGATATTAGTACAACAAAGTCCTCTGGTCGAGTATAAAAAAGTCCCCTGATCGAGTATAACAAAGTCCCCTGGTCGAGTATAACAAAGTCCCCTGATCGAGTATAACAAAGGCCCCTGATTGAGTATAACAAAGGTCCGTGATCGAGTCTAAAAAGGCCCCTAATCGAGTATAACAAAGTCCCTCATCTAGTATAACAAAGACCCCTGATCGAGTATAACAAAGGCCCCTCATCGAGTATAACAAAGTCCCCTGATTGAATATAACAAAGCCGCCTAATCGAGAATAACAAAGTCCCATGGTCGTGTATAACAAAGTCCCCTGGTCGAGTATAGCAAAGGGCCCTGATCGAGTAAGACAAAGTCCACTGATCGAGTATAACAAAGTGCCCTGATCGAGTATAACAAAGCCCCCTGGACGAGTATAACAAAGTCCCCTGATCGAGAATAACAAAGTTCCCTGATCGAGTATAACAAAGTCCCCTGGTCCAGTATAACAAAGTCCCCATGATCGAGTATAACACATCCCCTGATCGAGTATAACAAAGTCTCCTGGCCCAGTATAACAAATTCCCCAGATCGAGCATAACAAAGTCCTCTGATCGATTATAACAAAGTCCCCTGACCGAGTATAACAAAGGCCTCTGGTCGAGTATAACAAAGTCCCCTGGTCGAGAATAACAAAGTCCCCTGATATTAGTATAACAAAGTCCTCTGGTCGAGTATAAAAAGTCCCCTGATCGAGTATAACAAAGTCCCCTGGTCGAGTATAACAAAGTCCCCTGATCGAGTATAACAAAGGCCCCTCATCGAGTATAACAAAAGCCCCTCATTGAGTATAGCAAAGTCCATTGGCCAAATATAGGAAAGTCCACTGATCGAGAATGACAAAGTCCCTGATTAATTTAAAAAAAGTCCCCTGGTCGAGTATAACAAAGTTCCCTGATCGAGTATAACAAAGCCCCCTGGTCGAGTATAAGAAAGCCCCCTCATCGAGTATAACAAAGGCCCCTAATCGAGTAAAACAAAGTCCCCTGATTGATTATAACAAAGTCCCCTGATCGAGTTAACAAAGTCCTCTGGTTGAGTATAACAAAGTCCCCTGATCGGGTATAACATATCCCCTTGATCGAGTATAACAAAGTACTCTGGTCGAGTATAAAAAAGTCCCCTGATCGAGTATAACAATGACCCCTCATCGAGTACAACAAAGTCCATTGGTCAAGTATAAAATAGTCCCCTGGTCGAGTATAGCAAAGTCCTCTGATCGAGTATAACAAAGCCTCCTGATCGAGTATAACAAAGTCCCCTGATCGAGTATAACAAAGCCCCCTGCTCGAGTATAAGAAAGTCCCCTGATCGAGTATAACAAAGCCTCCTGAGCGAGTATAAAAAAGTCCCCTGATCGAGTATAACAAAGTCTCCTGGCCCAGTATAACAAAGTCCCCAGATCGAGCATAACAAAGTCCCCTGATCGATTACAACAAAGTCCCCTGGTCGAGTATAACAAAGGGCCCTGATCGAGTAAGACAAAGTCCCCTGTTCGAGTATAACGAAGTCCCCTGATCCTAGTATAACAAAGCCCACTAGACGAGTATAACAAAGTCCCCAAACCGAGTATAACAAATTCCCCTGATCGAGTATAACATATCCCCTGATCGACAATAACAAAGTCCCTGGTGGAGTATAACAAAGTTTTGTAATCGAGTATAACAAAGCCCCCTGGACGAGTATAACAAAGTCCCCTTATCGAGTAAAACAAAGTCAAGTGATCGAGTATAACAAAGGCCCCTGGTCGAGTATAACAAAGTCCCCTGATTGAGCATAACAAAAGTACCCTGATCGAGTATAACAAAGTCCCCTGATCGAGTATAAAAAAGTCACCTGGTCCAGTATAACAAAGTCCGCTGATCGAGTATAAAAAAGTCCCTTGGCCCAGTATAACAAAGTCCCCATATCGAGCATAACAAAGTCCCCTGATTGATTATAATAAAGTCCCCTGGTCGAGTATAGCAAAAGGCCCTGATCGAGTAAGACAAAGTCCCCTGATCGAGTATAAGAAAGTCCCCTGATCGAGTATAACAAAGACCCCTGGACGAGTATAACAAAGTCCCCTGATCGAGTATAACAAAGTCCCCTGATCGATTATAACAAAGTCCCCTGACCGAGTATAACAAAGGCCTCTGGTCGAGTATAACAAAGTCCCCTGGACGAGAATAACAAAGTCCCCTGATCGAGTATAACAAAGTCCACTGATCGAGTATAACAAAGTCCCCGGGTCCAGTATAACAAAGTCCCCTGATCGAGTATAACATATCCCCTGTTCGAGTATAACAAGGTCTCCTGGCCCAGTATAACAACGTCCCCAGATCGAGCATAACAAAGTCCCCTGATCGATTACAACAAAGTCCCTGGTCGAGTAAAACAAAGGGCCCTGATCGAGTAAGACAAAGTCCCCTGATCGAGTATAACAAAGTCCCCTCATCCTAGTATAACAAAGCCCACTAGACAAATACAACAAAGTCCCCTGAACCGAGTATAACAAAGTCCCCTGATCGAGTAAAACATATCCCCTGATCGAGTATAACAAAGTCCCTGGTGGAGTATAAAAAAGTCCCCTGGTCGAGTATAACAAAGCTTTCTAATCGAGTATAACAAAGGCCCCTGGTCAAGTATAACAAAGGCCCCTCATCGAGTATAACAAAGTCCATTGGTCAAGTATAAAAAAGTCCCGTGGTCGAGTATAACAAATTCCCCTGATCGAGTATAACAAAGTCCCCTGGTCGAGTATAGCAAAGTCCCATGATCGAGTATAACAAAGCCTCCAGATCGAGTATAACAAAGTCCCCTGATCGAGCATAACAAAGCCCACTGCTCGAGTATAATAAAGTCCCCTGATCTTGTATATCAAAGTCCCCTGATTGAGTATAACAAAGGTCCGTGATCGAGTCTAAAAAGGCCCCTAATCGAGTATAACAAAGTCCCTCATCTAGTATAACAAGGGCCCCTGATCGAGTATAACAAAGGCCCCTCATCGAGTATAACAAAGTCCCCTCATTGAGTATATCTAAGCCGCCTAATCGAGAATAACAAAGTCCCATGGTCGTGTATAACAAAGTCCCCTGGTCGAGTATAGCAAAGGGCCCTGATCGAGTAAGAGAAAGTCCCCTGATCGAGTATAACAAAGTCCCCTGATCGAGTATAACAAAGCCCCCTGGACGAGTATAACAAAGTCCCCTGATCGAGAATAACAAAGTCCCCTGATCGAGTATAACAAAAGTCCCCTGGTCCAGTATAACAAAGTCCCCCATAATCGAGTATAAACACATCCCCTGATCAGAGTATACTTTGAAGTCTCCTGGCCCAGTGCCATCCAAAGTCTAGATCGAGCATAACAAAAGGTCCTCCTGATCGATTATAACAAAGTCCCCTGACCGAGTATAACAAAGGCCTCTGGTCGAGAATAACAAAGTCCCCAGGTCGAGAATAACAAAGTCCCCTGATATTAGTATAACAAAGTCCTCTGGTCGAGTATAAAAAAGTCCGCTGATTGAGTATAACAAAGTCCCCTGGTCGAGTATAACAAAGTCCCCTGATCGAGTATAACAAAGGCCCCACATCGAGTATAACAAAAGCCCCTCATTGAGAATAGCAAAGTCCATTGGTCAAATATAGGAAAGTCCACTGATCGAGAATGACAAAGTCCCCTGATTAATTATAAAAAAGTCCCCTGGTCGAATATAACAAAGTTCCCTGATCGAGTATAACAAAGTCCCCTGGTCGAGTATAAGAAAGCCCCCTCATCGAGTATAACAAAGGCCCCTAATCGAGTAAAACGAAGTCCCCTGATTGAGTATAACAAAGCCCCCTGCTCGAGTATACGAAAGTCCCCTGATCGAGTATAACAAAGCCTCCTGAGCGAGTATAACAAAGTCCCCTGATCGAGTATAACAAAGCCCCCTGCTCGAGTATCTGAAGTCCCTGATCCAGTATAACAAAAGCCTCCTGACGAGTATAACAAAGTCCCCTGATCGAGTGTAACAAAGTCTCCTGGCCCAGTATAACAAAGTACCCAGATCGAGCATAACAAAGTCCCCTGATCGATTACAACAAAGTCCCCTGGTCGAGTATAACAAAGGGCCCTGATCGAGTAGGACAAAGTCCCCTGTTCGAGTATAACACATCCCCTGATCGAGTATAACAAAGTCTCCTGGCCCAGTATATCAAAGTCCACAGATCGAGCATAACAAAGTCCTCTGATCGATTATAACAAAGTCCCCTGACCGAGTATAACAAAGGCCTCTGGTCGAGTATAACAAAGTCCCCTGGTCGAGAATAACAAATCCCCTGATATTAGTATAACAAAGTCCTCTGGTCGAGTATAAAAAAGTCCCCAGATCGAGTATAACAAAGTCCCCTGGTCGAGTATAACAAAGTCCCCTGATCGAGTATAACAAAGGCTCCACATCGAGTATAACAAAAGCCCCTCATTGAGTATAGCAAAGTCCATTGGTCAAATATAGGAAAGTCCACTCATCGAGAATGACAAAGTCCCCTAATTAATTATAAAAAAGTCCCCTGGTCGAATATAACAAAGTTCCCTGATCGAGTATAACAAAGTCCCCTGGTCCAGTATAAGAAAGCCCCCTCATCAAGTATAACAAAGGCCACTAATCGAGTAAAACAAAGTCCCCTGATTGAGTATAACAAAGTCCCCTGATCGAGTATAACAAAGTCCTCTGGTTGAGTATAACAAAGTCCCCTGATCGGGTATAACATATCCCCTTGATCAAGTATAACAAAGTACTCTGGTCGCGTATAAAAAAGTCCCCTGATCGAGTATAACAATGGCCCTTCATCGAGTACAACAAAGTCGATTGGTCAAGTATAAAAGAGACCCCTGGTCGAGTATAGCAAAGTCCCCTGATCGAGTATAACAAAGCCTCCGGATCGAGTATAACAAAGTCCCCAGATCGAGCATAACAAAGTCCCCTCCTAACAAGGGTAGCAAAAGTCCCCTGATAAGAGTATAACAAAAGCATTCACGAGCAGGTATAACAAAGTCCCTAGATCTAAAGGTGTAACAAGTATACCGGCCCAATATAACAAAGTCCACAGATCGAGCATAATAAAGTGCGAAGTCGAAATTGCAACAGAATCCCTGGTCAAGAGTATAACAAAGGGCCCTGATAAAGGTAGACAAAGTCCCTGTTTGAGTATAACACATCCCCCTGATCGAGTATAACAAGTATACAGCCCAGTATATCAAGTCCCCAGATCGAGCATAACAAAGTCCTCTTATCAAATTGCAACAAAGTCTGACCCGAGTATAACAAAAAGGCCTCTGGTCAAAGGTATAACAAAAGAATCCCCTGATAAAAGTAACAAAAGTCCCCTCATATTAGTATAACAAAGTTCTCTGGTCGAGTATAAAAAAGTCCCCTGATCGAGTATAACAAAGTACCCTGCTCGCATATAACAAAGTCCCCTGATCGAGTATAACAAAGGCCCCTCATCGAGTATAACAAAAGCCCCTCATTGAGTATAGCAAAGTCCATTGGTCAAATATAGGAAAGTCCATTCGTCAAATATCGGAAAGTCCACTGATCGAGTATGACAAAGTCCCCTGATTAATTATAAAAAAGTCCCCTGGTCGAGTATAACAAAGTTCCCTGATCGAGTATAACAAAGCCCCCTGGTCGAGTATAAGAAAGCCCCCTCATCGAGTATAACAAAGGCCCCTAATCGAGTAAAACAAAGTCCCCTGATTGATTATAACAAAGTCCCCTGATCGAGTATAACAAAGTCCTCTGGTTGAGTATAACAAAGTCCCCTGATCGGGTATAACATATCCCCTTGATCGAGTATAACAAAGTACTCAGGTCGAGTATAAAAAAGTCCCCTGATCGAGTATAACAATGGCCCCTCATCGAGTACAACAAAGTCGATTGGTCAAGTATAAAACAGACCCCTGGTCGAGTATAGCAAAGTCCCCTGATCGAGTATAACAAAGCCTCCTGATCGAGTATAACAAAGTCCCCTGATCGAGTATAACAAAGCCCCTGCTCCGGGTATACGAAAGTCCCTGATCGAGTATAACAAAGCCTCCTGAAGCGAGAATTATAACAAAGTCCCCTGATCGAGTATAACAAAGTCTCCTGGCCCAGTATAACAAAGTCCCCAGATCGAGCATAACAAAGTCCCCTGATCGATTACAACAAAGTCCCTGGTCGAGTAAAACAAAGGGCCCTAATCGAGTAAGACAAAGTCCCCTGATCGAGTATAACAAAGTCCCCTCATCCTAGTATAACAAAGCCCACTAGACAAATACAACAAAGTCCCCTGAACCGAGTATAACAAAGTCCCCTGATCGAGTAAAACATATCCCCTGATCGAGTATAACAAAGTCCCTGGTGGAGTATAAAAAAGTCCCCTGGTCGAGTATAACAAAGCTTTCTAATCGAGTATAACAAAGCTTTCTAATCGAGTATAACAAAGGCCCCTGGTCAAGTATAACAAAGGCCCTCATCGAGTATAACAAAGTCCATTGGTCAAGTATAAAAAAGTCCCGTGGTCGAGTATAACAAATTCCCCTGATCGAGTATAACAAAGTCCCCTGGTCGAGTATAGCAAAGTCCCATGATCGAGTATAACAAAGCCTCCAGATCGAGTATAACAAGGTCCCCTGATCGAGCAAAACAAAGCCCACTGCTCGAGTATAAGAAAGTCCCCTGATCGAGTATAACAAAGTCCCCTGATTGAGTATAACAAAGGTCCGTGATCGAGTCTAAAAAGGCCCCTAATCGAGTATAACAAAGTCCCTCATCTAGTATAACAAAGGCCCCTGATCGAGTATAACAAAGGCCCCTCATCGAGTATAACAAAGTCCCCTGATTGAGTATATCAAAGCCGCCTAATCGAGATTAACAAAGTCCCTTGGTCGTGTATAACAAAGTCCCCTGGTCGAGTATAGCAAAGGGCCCTGATCGAGTAAGACAAAGTCCCCTGATCGAGTATAACAAAGTCCCCTGATCGAGTATAACAAAGCCCCCTGGACGAGTATAACAGTCCCCTGATCGAGAATAACAAAGTCCCCTGATCGAGTATAACAAAGTCCCCTGGTCCAGTATAACAAAGTCCCCATGATCGAGTATAACACATCCCCTGATCGAGTATAACAAAGTCTCCTGGCCCAGTATATCAAAGTCCCCAGATAGAGCATAACAAAGTCCTCTGATCGATTATAACAAAGTCACCTGACCGAGTATAACAAAGGCCTCTGGTCGAGTATAACAAAGTCCCCTGGTCGAGAATAACAAAGTCCCCTGATATTAGAATAACAAAGTCCTCTGGTCGAGTATAAAAAAGTCCCCTAATCGAGTATAACAAAGTCCCCTGGTCGAGTATAACAAAGTCCCCTGATCGAGTATAACAAAGGCCCCACATCGAGTATAACAAAAGCCCTCATTGGTATGTAAAGTCCATTGGTCAAATATAGGAAAAGTCCGCACAATCGAGTATGACAAAGTCCCCTGATTAATTATAAAAAAGTCCCCTGGTTGAGTATAACAAAGTTCCCTAATCGAGTATAACAAAGTCTCCTGGTCGAGGTGAAAGCCCCCTCATCCGACCTGTAGGCCCTAATCGAGTAAGTAAAACTCCCTGATTGGGTATATGAAGTCCCTGATCGAGGCTAACAAAGAGTCACTCTAGATTTGAGTATAACCAAAGTCCCCTGATTGGTGCTCTTGCATCCTTGATCCAGAGTATAACAAAATGCCTTTGGTCGAGTATAAAAAGTCCACTGATCGAGAGTATAACAATGGCCCCTCATCCCAGGTACAACAAGTCGATTGGTCAAGTATAAAAGTAGACCCCTGGTCGAGTACTTGGCAAAAGAATCCCCTGATCGAGCTATAACAAAGCCTCCGGATCGAGTATAACAAAGTCCCCTGATCGAGTATAACAAAGCCCCCTGCTCGAGTATACGAAAGTCCCCTGATCGAGTATAAAAAAGCCTCCTGAGCGAGTATAACAAAGTCCCCTGATCGAGTGTAACAAAGTCTCCTGGCCCAGTATATCAAAGTCCCCAGATCGAGCATAACAAAGTCCTCTTATCGATTATAACAAAGTCCCTGACCGAGTATAACAAAGGCCTTTGGTCGAGTATAACAAAGTCCCCTGGTCGAGAATAACAAAGTCCCCTGATATTAGTAGAACAAAGTCCTCTGGTCGAGTATAAAAAAGTCCC
This sequence comes from Homarus americanus, assembly GCF_018991925.1. NCBI lineage: Eukaryota > Metazoa > Arthropoda > Malacostraca > Decapoda > Nephropidae > Homarus > Homarus americanus. The sequence goes on along the minus strand of NW_024752850.1, from coordinate 26,699 downwards.
CTGATCGAGTATAACAAAGTCCCTTGGTCGAGTATAACAAAGTCCCCTGATCGAGTATAACAAAGGCCCCACATCGAGTATAACAAAAGCCCCTCATTGAGTATAGCAAAGTCCATTGGTCAAATATAGGAAAGTCCACTGATCGAGAATGACAAAGTCCCCTGATTAATTATAAAAAAGTCCCCTGGTCTAATATAACAAAGTTCCCTGAACGAGTATAACAAAGTCCCCTGGTCGAGTATAAGAAAGCCACCTCATCGTGTATAACAAAGGCCCCTAATCGAATAAAACAAAGTCCCCTGATTGAGTATAACAAAGTCCCCTGATCGAGTATAACAAAGTCCTCTGGTTGAGTATAACAAAGTCCCCTGATCGGGTATAACATATCCCCTTGATCGAGAATAACAAAGTACTCTGGTCGAGTAATAAAAAGTCCCCTGATTGAGTATAACAATGTCCCCTCATCGAGTACAACAAAGTCGATTGATCAAGTATAAAACAGACCCCTGGTCGAGTATAGCAAAGTCCCCTGATCGAGTATAACAAAGCCTCCGGATCGAGTATAACAAAGTCCCCTGATCGGGTATAACATATCCCCTTGATCGAGTATAACAAAGTACTCTGGTCGAGTAATAAAAAGTCCCCTGATTGAGTATAACAATGTCCCCTCATCGAGTACAACAAAGTCGATTGATCAAGTATAAAACAGACCCTGGTCAGTATAGCAAAGTCCCCTGATCGAGTATAACAAAGCCTCCGGATCGAGTATAACAAAGTCCCCTGATCGAGTATAACAAAGCCCCCTGCTCGAGTATACGAAAGTCCCCTGATCGAGTATAACAAAGCCTCCTGAGCGAGTATAACAAAGTCCCCTGATCGAGTATAACAAAGTCTCCTGGCCCAGTATAACAAAGTCCCCAGATCGAGCATAACAAAGTCCCCTGATCGATTACAACAAAGTCCCCTGGTCGAGTAAAACAAAGGGCCCTAATCGAGTAAGACAAAGTCCCCTGATCGAGTATAACAAAGTCCCCTCATCCTATTATAACAAAGCCCACTAGACAAATACAACAAAATCCCCTGAACCGAGTATAACAAAGTCCCCTGATCGAGTAAAACATATCCCCTGATCGAGTATAACAAAGTCCCTGGTGGAGTATAAAAAAGTCCCCTGGTCGAGTATAACAAAGCTTTCTAATCGAGTATAACAAAGGCCCCTGGTCAAGTATAACAAAGGCCCCTCATCGAGTATAACAAAGTCCATTGGTCAAGTATAAAAAAGTCCCGTGGTCGAGTATAACAAATTCCCCTGATCGAGTATAACAAAGTCCCCTGGTCGAGTATAGCAAAGTCCCATGATCGAGTATAACAAAGCCTCCAGATCGAGTATAACAAAGTCCCCTGATCGAGCATAGCAAAGCCCACTGCTCGAGTATAAGAAATTCCCCTGATCGAGTATAACAAAGTCCCCTGATTGAGTATAACAAAGGTCCGTGATCGAGTCTAAAAAGGCCCCTAATCGAGTATAACAAAGTCCCTCATCTAGTATAACAAAGGCCCCTGATCGAGTATAACAAAGGCCCCTCATCGAGTATAACAAAGTCCCCTGATTGAGTATATCAAAGCCGCCTAATCGAGAATAACAAAGTCCCATGGTCGTGTATAACAAAGTCCCCTGGTCGAGTATAGCAAAGGGCCCTGATCGAGTAAGACAAAGTCCCCTGATCGAGTATAACAAAGTCCCCTGATCGAGTATAACAAAGCCCCTGGACGAGTATAACAAAGTCCCCTGATCGAGAATAACAAAGTCCCCTGATCGAGTATAACAAAGTCCCCTGGTCCAGTATAACAAAGTCCCCATGATCGAGTATAACACATCCCCTGATCGAGTATAACAAAGTCTCCTGGCCCAGTATATCAAAGTCCCCAGATCGAGCATAACAAAGTCCTCTGATCGATTATAACAAAGTCACCTGACCGAGTATAACAAAGGCCTCTGGTCGAGTATAACAAAGTCCCCTGGTCGAGAATAACAAAGTCCCCTGATATTAGTATAACAAAGTCCTCTGGTCGAGTATAAAAAGTCCCCTAATCGAGTATAACAAAGTCCCCTGGTCGAGTATAACAAAGTCCCCTGATCGAGTATAACAAAGGCCCCACATCGAGTATAACAAAAGCCCCTCATTGAGTATAGCAAAGTCCATTGGTCAAATATAGGAAAGTCCACTGATCGAGAATGACAAAGTCCCCTGATTAATTATAAAAAAGTCCCCTGGTCGAATATAACAAAGTTCCCTGATCGAGTATAACAAAGACCCCTGGTCGAGTATAAGAAAGCCCCGTCATCAAGTATAACAAAGGCCCCTAATCGAGTAAAACAAACTCCCCTGATTGAGTATAACAAAGTCCCCTGATCGAGTATAACAAAGTCCTCTGGTTGAGTATAACAAAGTCCCCTGATCGGGTATAACATATCCCCTTGATCGAGTATAACAAAGTACGCTGGTCGAGTATAAAAAAGTCCCCTGTTCGAGTATAACAATGGCCCCTCATCGAGTACAGCAAAGTCGATTGGTCAAGTATAAAACAGACCCCTGGTCGAGTATAGCAAAGTCCCCTGATCGAGTATAACAAAGCCTCCGGATCGAGTATAACAAAGTCCCCTGATCGAGTATAACAAAGCCCCCTGCTCGATACGAAAGTCCCCTGATCGAGTATAACAAAGCCTCCTGAGCGAGTATAACAAAGTCCCCTGATCGAGTGTAACAAAGTCTCCTGGCCCAATATAACAAAGTCCCCAGATCGAGCATAACAAAGTCCCCTGATCGATTACAACAAAGTCCCCTGGTCGAGTATAACAAAGGGCCCTGATCGAGTAAGACAAAGTCCCCTGTTCGAGTATAACACATCCCCTGATCGAGTATAACAAAGTCTCCTGGCCCAGTATATCAAAGTCCCCAGATCGAGCATAACAAAGTCCTCTTATCGATTATAACAAAGTCCCTGACCGAGTATAACAAAGGCCTCTGGTCGAGTATAACAAAGTCCCCTGGTCGAGAATAACAAAGTCCCCTGATATTAGTAGAACAAAGTCCTCTGGTCGAGTATAAAAAAGTCCCCTGATCGAGTATAACAAAGTCCCCTGGTCGAGTATAACAAAGTCCCCTGATCGAGTATAACAAAGGCCCCACATCGAGTATAACAAAAGCCCCTCATTGAGTATAGCAAAGTCCATTGGTCAAATATAGGAAAGGCCACTGATCGAGAATGAGAAAGTCCCCTGATTAATTATAAAAAAGTCCCCTGGTCGAATATAACAAAGTTCCCTGATCGAGTATAACAAAGTCCCCTGGTCGAGTATAAAAAAGCCACCTCATCGAGTATAACAAAGGTCCCTAATCGAGTAAAACAAAGTCCCCTGTTTGAGTATAACAAAGTCCCCTGATCGAGTATAACAAAGTCCTCTGGTTGAGTATAACAAAGTCCCCTGATCGGGTATAACTTATCCCCTTGATCGAGTATAACAAAGTACTCTGGTCGAGTATAAAAATGTCCCCTGATTGAGTATAACAATGGCCCCTCATCGAGTACAACAAAGTCGATTGGTCAAGTATAAAACAGACCCCTGGTCGAGTATAGCAAAGTCCCCTGATCGAGTATAACAAAGCCTCCGGATCGAGTATAACAAAATCCCCTGATCGAGTATAACAAAGCCCCCTGCTCGAGTATACGAATGTCCCCTGATCGAGTATAACAAAGCCTCCTGAGCGAGTATAACAAAGTCCCCTGATAGAGTATAACAAAGTCTCCTGGCCCAGTATAACAAAGTCCCCAGATCGAGCAGAACAAAGTCCCCTGAACGATTACAACAAAGTCCCCTGGTCGAGTATAACAAAGGGCCCTGATCGAGTAAGACAAAGTCCCCTGTTCGAGTATAACGAAGTCCCCTGATCCTAGTATAACAAAGCCCACTAGACGATTATAACAAAGTCCCCTGAACCGAGTACAACAAAGTCCCCTGATCGAGTATAACATATCCCCTGATCGACAATAACAAAGTCCCTGGTGGAGTATAACAAAGTCCCCTGGTCGAGTATAACAATGTTTTCTAATCGAGTATAACAAAGGCCCCTGGTCAAGTATAACAAAGGCCCCTGGTCAAGTATAACAAAGGCCCCTGGTCAAGTATAACAAAGGCCCCTCATAGAGTATAACAAAGCCTCCTCATAGAGTATAACAAAGTCTCCTGATCGAGTACAACAAAGCCTCCTGAGCGAGTATAACAAAGTCCCCTGATCGAGTATAACAAAGCCCACTGCTTGAGTATAAGTAAGTCTCCTGATCGAGTATCACAAAGTCCCCTGATTGAGTATAACAAAGGACCGTAATCGAGTCTAAAAAAGGCCCCTAATCGAGTATAACAAAGACCCCTGATCTAGTATAAATAAGGCCCCTCATCGAGTATAACAAAGGCCCCTCATCGAGTATAACAAAGTCCATTGGTCAAGTATAAAAAAGTCCCTAGGTCGAGTATAACAAAGTCCCCTGGTCGAGTAAGGCAAAGTCACCTGATCGAGTATAACAAAGCCTCCTCATCGAGCATAACAAAGTCCCCTGATCGAGTATAAAAAAGTCCCCTGATCGAGTATAAGAAAGTCCCCTAATCGAGTATAACAAAATCCCCTGCTCGAGTAAAACAAAGGCCCTTGATCGAGTCCAAAAAAGGCCCCTCATCGAGTATAACAGAGTCCACTGATCTAGTATAACAAAGGCCCCCGATCGAGTTTAACAAAGCCGCCTAATCGAGTATAACAAAGTCCCCTGGTCGTGTATAACTAAGTCCCCTGTTCGAGTCTAACAAAATCCCCTAATCGAGTATAACAAAGTTACCTTATCGAGTATAACAAAGTCGGGTGATCGAGTATAACAAAGGCCCCTTGTCGAGTATAACAAAGTCCCCTGATCGAGTATAACAAAAGTCCCTTCATCGAGTATAACAAAGTGTTCTGGTCGAGTATAATAAAGTTTTCTAATCGAGTATAACAAAGGCCCCTGGTCGAGTATAACAAAGTCCTCTGGGCGAGTACAAGAAAGTCCTCTGATCGAGTATAACAAAAGTCCCCTGATCGAGTATAACAAATTAAACTTATCGAGTATAACAAAGTCCCCTGATCGAGTATAACAAAGTCCCCTGATCGAGTATAACAAAGCCCCCTGGACGAGTATAACAAAGTTTCCTAATCAAGTATAACAAAGTCCCCTGATCGAGTATAACAAAGTCCCCTGGTCTAGTATAACAAAGTCCCCTGATCGAGTATAACACATCCCCTGATCGAGAATAACAAAGTCTCCTGGCGAAGTATAACAAAGTCCCTAGATCGAGCATAACAAAGTCCCCTGATCGATTATAACAAAGTCCCCTGACCGAGTATAACAAAGGCCTCTGGTCGAGTATAACAAAATCCCCTGGACGAGAATAACAAAGTCCCCTGATCGAGTATAACAAAGTCCACTGATCGAGTATAACAAAGCCCCCGGGTCCAGTATAACAAAGTCCCCTGATCGAGTATAACATATCCCCTGTTCGAGTATAACAAGGTCTCCTGGCCTAGTATAACAACGTTCCCAGATCGAGCATAACAAAGTCCCTTGATCGATTACAACAAAGTCCCCTGGTCGAGTATAACAAAGGTCCCTGATCGAGTAAGACAAAGTCCCCTGATCGAGTATAACAAAGTCCCCTCATCCTAGTATAACAAAGCCCACTAGACAAATACAACAAAGTCCCCTGAACCGAGTATAACAAAGTCCCCTGATCGAGTAAAACATATCCCCTGATCGAGTATAACAAAGTCCATGGTGGAGTATAAATAAGTCACCTGGTCGAGTATAACAAAGCTTTCTAATCGAGTATAACAAAGGCCCCTGGTCAAGTATAACAAAGGCCCCTCATCGAGTATAACAAAGTCCATTGGTCAAGTATAAAAAGTCCCGTGGTCGAGTATAACAAATTCCCCTGATCGAGTATAACAAAGTCCCCTGGTCGAGTATAGCAAAGTCCCATGATCGAGTATAACAAAGCCTCCTGATCGAGTATAAAAAAGTCCCCTGATCGAGCATAACAAAGCCCACTGCTCGAGTATAATAAAGTCCCCTGATCTTGTATATCAAATTCCCCTGATTGAGTATAACAAAGGTCCGTAATCGAGTCTAAAAACGCCCCTGATCGAGTATAAGAAAGTCCCCTGATCGAGTATAAGAAAGTCCCCTGATCGAGTATAACAAAGGCCCCTCATCGAGTATAACAAAAGCCCCTCATTGAGTATAGCAAAGTCCATTGGTCAAATATAGGAAAGTCCACTGATCGAGAATGACAAAGTCCCCTGATTAATTATAAAAAGTCCCCTGGTCGAGTATAACAAAGTTCCCTGATCGAGTATAACAAAGCCCCCTGGTCGAGTATAAGAAAGCCCCCTCATCGAGTATAACAAAGGCCCCTAATCGAGTAAAACAAAGTCCCCTGATTGATTATGACAAAGTCCCCTGATCGAGTATAACAAAGTCCTCTGGTTGAGTATAACAAAGTTCCCTGATCGGGTATAACATATCCCCTTGATCGAGTATAACAAAGTACTCTGGTCGAGTATAAAAAAGTCCCCTGATCGAGTATAACACTGGCCCCTCATCGAGTACAACAAAGTCCATTGGTCAAGTATGAAATAGTCCCCTGGTCGAGTATAGCAAAGTCCCCTGATCGAGTATAACAAAGCCTCCTGATCGAGTATAACAAAGTCCCCTGATCGAGTGTAACAAAGCCCCCTGCTCGAGTATAAGAAAGTCCCCTGATCGAGTATAACAAAGCCTCCTGAGCGAGTATAACAAAGTCTCCTGGCCCAGTATAATAAAGTCCCCAGATCGAGCATAACAAAGTCCCCTCATCGATTACAAAAAAGTCCCCTGGTCGAGTATAACAATGGGCCCTGATCGAGTAAGACAAAGTCCCCTGTTCGAGTATAACGAAGTCCCCTGATCCTAGTATAACAAAGCCCACTAGACGAGTATAACAAAGTCCCCAAACCGAGTATAACAAAGTCCCCTGATCGAGTATAACATATCCCCTGATCGACAATAACAAACTCCCTGGTGGAGTATAACAAAGTTTTCTAATCGAGTATAACAAAGTCCCCTGATCGAGTATAACAAAGCCTCCTGAGCGAGTATAACAAAGTCCCCTGATCGAGTATAACAAAGCCTACTGCTCGAGTATAAGTAAGTTCCCTGATCGAGTATAACAAAGTCCCCTCTTTGAGTATAACAAAGGCCCCTGGTCGAGTATAACAAAGCCCCTTGGACGAGTATAACAAAGTCCTTTTATCGAGTATAACAAAGTCATTGATCAAGTATAACAAAGTCCCCTGATCGAGTATAAAAAAGTCACCTGGTCCAGTATAACAAAGTCCGCTGATCGAGTATAAAAAAGTCCCCTGGCCCAGTATAACAAAGTCCCCATATCGAGCATAACAAATTCCCTGATTGATTATAACAAAGTCCCCTGGTTGAGTATAGCAAAAGGCCCTGATCGAGTAAGACAAAGTCCCCTGATCGAGTATAAGAAAGTCCCCTGATCGAGTATAACAAAGACCCCTGGACGAGTATAACAAAGTCCCCTGATCGAGTATAACAAAGTCCCCTGATCGAGTATAACAAAGTCCCCTGGTCCCGTATAACAAAGTCCCCTGATCGATTAAGGCAAAGTCCCCTGACCGAGTAAAACAAAGGCCTCTGTTCGAGTATAACAAAGTCCCCTGGTCAAGAATTTCAAAGTCCCCTGATATTAATATAGCAAAGTCCTCTGGTTGAGTATAAAAAAATCCCCTGATCGAGTATAACAAAGTCCCCTGCTCGAGTATAACAAAGTTCCCTGATCGAGTATAACAAAGGCCCCTCATCGAGTATAACAAAGCCCCTTCATCGAGTATAACAAAGGCCCCTAATCGAGTAAAACAAAGTCCCCTGATTGAGTATAACAAAGTCCCCTGGTCGAGTATAACAAATTCCTCTGGCTGAGTATAACAAAGTCCCCTGATCGGGTGTAACATATCCCCTGATCCAGTATAACAAAGTACTCTGGTCGAGTATAAAAAAGTCACCTGATCGAGTATAACAAAGGCCCTTCATCGAGTACAACAAACTCCATTGGTCAAGTATAATATAGTCCCCTGGTCGAGTATAACAAAGTCCTCTGGTTGAGTATAACAAAGTCCCCTGGTCAAGTATAGCAAAGTCCCCTGATCGAGTGTAACAAAGCCTCCTGATCGAGTATAACAAAGTCCCTTGATCGAGTATAACATAGACCCCTGCTCGAGTATAAGAAAGTCCCCTGGTCGAGTATAACAAATTCCCCTTATCGAGTATAACAAAGTCCCCTTCTCGAGTATAACAAAGTCCGTTGATCGAGTATAACAAAGTCTAGTGGTCCAGTATAACAAAGTCCCCAGATCGAGCATAACAAAGTCCCCTGATCGATTACAACAAAGTCCCCTGGTCGAGTATAACAAAGGGCCCTGATCGAGTATAAGAAAGTCCTTGGTGGAGTATAACAAAGTCCCCTGGTCGAGTATAACAAAGTTTTCTAATCGAGTATAACAAAGGCCCCTGGTCAAGTATAACAAATGCCCCTCATCGAGTATAACAAAGTCGATTGGTCAAGTATAAAAAAGTCCCCTGGTCGAGTATAACAAAGTCCCCTGATCGAGTATAAGAAAGTCCCCTGATCGAGTATAACAAAGTCCCCTGATTGAGTATAACAAAGGCCCGTAATCGAGTCTAAAAATGGCCCTTAATCGAGTATATCAAAGTCCCCTGATCTAGTATAATAAAGTCCCCTCATCGAGTATAACAAAGGCCCCTCATCGAGTATAACAAAGTCCCCTGATTGAGTATAACAAAGCCGCCTAATCGAGTATAACAAAGTCCCCTGGTCGAGTATAACAAAGTCCCCTGTTCGAGTCTAACAAAGTCCCCTTATCGAGTATAACAAATTCCCCTTATCGAGTATAACAAAGTCCCCTTATCGAGTATAACAAAGTCTGGTAATCGAGTATAACAAAGTCCTCTGGTCGAGTATAACAAAGTCTCCTGGTCCAGTATAACAAAGTCCCCTGATCGAGTATAACATATCCCCTCTTCGACGATAACAATGTCTCCTGGCGCAGTATAACAAAGTCCCCAGGTCGAGCTTAACAAAGTCCCCTGATCGATTATAACAAAGTCCCCTGGTCGAGTATAACAAAGGGCCCTCATCGAGTAAGACAAAGTCACCTGATCGAGTATAACAAAGTTCCCTGATCCTAGTATAACAAAGCCCACTGGACGAGTTTAACAAAGTCCCCTGAACCGAGCATAACAAAGTCCCCTGATCTAGTATAACATATCCCCTGATCGAGTATATCAAAGTCCCTGGTGGAGTATAACAAAGTCCCCTGGTCGAGTATAACAATGTTTTCTAATCGAGTGTAACAAATTCCTCTGATCGAGTATTACAAAGTCCCCTGATCGAGTATAAGAAAGTCCCTTAATCAAGTATAACAAAGTCCCCTGATCGAGTATAACATATCCCCTGATCGAATATACCAAAGTCCTCTGCTCGAGTATAACAAAGTCCCCTGGTCGAGAATAACAAAGTCCTCTGATCGAGTATAACAAAAGCCCCTCATCGAGTATAGCAAAGTGCATTGGTCGAGTATAGCAAAGTCCCCTGATCGAGTATAACAAAGTCCCCTGGTCGAGTATAGCAAAGTCCCCTGATCGAGTATAACAAAGTCCCCTGGTCGAGTATAACAAAGTCCCCTGATCGAGTATGACAAATTCCCCTGATTAATTATATAAAAGTCCCCTTGTCGAGTATAACAAAGTCCCCTGATCGAGTATAACAAAGTCCTCTGGTTGAGTATAACAAAGTCCCTCATCGAGTATAAAAATGTCCCCTGATCGCATATAACAAAGTCCCTTGGTCGAGTATAACAAAGTCCCCTGGTTGAGTATAAGAAAGTCCCCTGATCCTAGTATAACAAAGCCCCCTGGATGAGTATAACAAAGTTCCCTGATCGAGTATAACAAAGTCCGATGATCGAGTATTTCAAATGCCCCTGGTCGAGCATAACAAAGTCCCCTGATCGAGTATAACAAAAGTCCCTTGATCGAGTATAACAAAGTCCCCTGGTCGAGTATAACAAAGTCCTCTGATCGAGTATTACAAAATTCCCTTGGTCGAGTATAACAAAGTCCCCAAATCAAGTATAACAAAGTCCCCTGGTCGAGTATAACATATCCCCTGACCGAGTATAACAAAGTCCTCTGGTAGAGTATAACAAAAGTCCCCTGATCGAGTACAACAAAGTCCCCTAATCGGGTATAAAAAAGTCCCCTGGTCCATTATAACAAAGTCCCCTGATCGAGTACAAAAAAGTCCCCTGGCCCAGTATAAAAAAGTCCCCATATCGAGCATAACAAAGTCCCCTAATCGATTATAACAAAGTCCCTTGATCGAGTAAAACAAAGTCCCTTGGTCCAGTATAACAAAGTCCCTTGATCGAGTATAACAAAGTCCCTTGGTCCAGTATAACAAAGTCCCCTGGTCGAGTATAACAAAGCCCCCTCATCGAGAATAACAAAGGCCCCTCATCGAGTATAACAAAGTCCCCTGATTGAGTATAACAAAGTCCCATGATCGAGTATAGCAAAGTACTCTGGTTGAGTATAACAAAGTCCCCTGGTCGAGTATAACAAAGTCCCCTGATCGAGTATAACAAAGTTCTCTGGTCGAGTATAAAAAAGTCCCCTGATGGAGTATAACAAAGCCTCCTCACCGAGTATAACAAAGTCCCCTGATCGAGTATGACACAGCCCCCTGGTCGAGTATAAGAAAGTCCCCTGATCGCGTATAACAAAGGCCCCTCTTCAAGTATAACATGGTCCATTGGTCAAGTATAAAAAAGTCCCCTGGTCGAGTATAACAAAGACCCCTGATCGAATATAACAAAGTCCCCTTGTCGAGTATAGCAAAGTCCCCTGATCGAGTATAACAAAGCCTCCTCATCGAGTATAACAAAGTCCCCTGATCGAGTATGACACAGCCCCCTGGTCGAGTATAAGAAAGTCCCCTGATCGAGTATAACAAAGGCCCCTGATCGAGTCCAAAAAAGGCACCTCATCGAGTATAACAAAGTTCCCTGATCGAGTATAACAAAGCCGCCTAATCGAGTATAACAAAGTCCCCTGGTCAAGTATAACAAAATCCCCTGTTCGAGTCTAAGAAAGTCCTCTTATCGAGTATAATAAATTCCCCTTATCGAGTATAATTAAGTCCCCTTGTCGAGTATAACAAAGTCCGGTGATCGAGTATAACAAAGGCCCTGGTCGAGCATAACAAAGTCCCCTGATCGAGTATAACAAAAGTCCCCAAATCAAGTAAAACAAAGTCCCCTGATCGAGTATAACATATCCCCTGACGGAGTATAACAAAGTCCTCTGGTCGAGTATAACAAAGTCCCCTGATCGAGTATAACAAAGTCCAATGGTCGTGTATAACAACGTCCCCTGGTCGAGTATAATAATGTCCCCTGATCGAGTATAACAAAGCCTCCTCATCGAGTATAACAAAGTCCCCTGATCGAGTATAACACATCCCCCTGCTCGAGTATAAGAAAGTCCCCTGATCGAGTATAACAAAGTCCCCTGATCGAGTATAACAAAGGCCCCTGATCGAGTCCAAAAAAGGTCATTGATCGAGTATAACAAAGTCCCCTGATCTAGTATAACAAATGCCCCTGATCGAGTATAACAAAGGCGCCTAATCGAGTATAACAAAGTCCCCTGGTCGAGTATAACAAAGTCCCCTGTTCGAGTCTAACAAAGTCCTCTAATCGAGTATAACAAATTCAACTTATCGAGTATAACAAAGTCCCCTTATCGAGTATAACAAAGGCCCCTGGTCGAGTATAACAAAGTCATCTGATCGAGTATAACAAAATTCCCCTGATCGAGTATAACAAAGTCCCCAAATCAAGTATAACAAATTCCCCTGATAGAGTATATCATATCCCCTGACCGAGTATAACAAATTCCTCTGGTCGAGTATAACAAAGTCCCCGGATCGAGTATAACAAAGTCCTCTGGTCGAGTATAACAAAGTACCCATTGTCGAGTATAACAATGCCCCTCATCGAGTATAACAAAGGCCCCTCATGGAGTATAACAAAGTCCCCTGATTGAGTATAACAAAGTCCCCTGATCGAGTATAACAAAGGTCCCTCATTGAGTATAACAAAGTCCATTGGTCAAGTATAAAAAAGTCCCCTGGTCGAGTATAACAAAGTCCTCTGGTCGAGTATAACAAAGTACCCATTGTCGAGTATAACAAAGCCTCTCATCGAGTATAACAAAGGCCCCTCATGGAGTATAACAAAGTCCCCTGGTCGAGTATAACAAAGTCCCCTGATCGAGTATAACAAAGGTCCCTCATTGAGTATAACAAAGTCCATTGGTCAAGTATAAAAAAGTCCCCTGGTCGAGTATAACAAAGTCCCCAGATCGAGTATAACAAAGGTCCCTCATTGAGTATAACAAAGTCCATTGGTCAAGTATAAAAAAGTCCCCTGGTCGAGTATAACAAAGTCCCCAGATCGAGTATAACAAAGGCCCCTCATTGAGTATAACAAAGCACCCTGGACGAGTGTAACAAAGTCCCTTGATCGAGTATAACAAAGTCCCTAATCGAGTATAACAAAGTCCCCTGTTCCAATATAACAAAGACTCTGATCGAGTATAACATATCCCCTCATCGAGTATAACAACGTCTCCTGGCGCAGTATAACAAAGTCCCCTGGTCGAGTATAACAAAGGGCCCTCATCGAGTAAGACAAAGTCCCTTGATCGAGTATAACAAAGTCCCCTGATCCTAGTATAACAAAGCCCACTGGACGAGTATAACAAAGACCCCTGATCCAGGTGTATTAAAGTCCCCTGATCGAGTATAACATATCCCTGATCGAGTATAACAAAGTCCCTGCTGGAGTATAACAAAGTCCCCTGGTCGAGTATAACAAAGTTTTCTAATCGAGTATAACAAAGGCCCCTGATCGAGTATAACAAAGTCCCCTTATCAAGTACAACAAAGTCCCCTGATCGAGTATAACATATCCCCTGATCGAATATACCAAAGTCCTCTGCTCGAGTATAACAAAGTCCCCTGGTCCATATAACAAAGTCCCAGATCGAGCAAAACAAAGTCCTCTGATGTATAACAAAGTCCCCTGCTCGAGTAGAACAAAGTCCCCAGATCGAGTATAACAAAGGCCCTTCATCGAGTATAACAAAGTCCATTGGTCAAGTATAAAAAAGTCCCCTGGTCGAGTATAACAAAGTCCCCTGATCGAGTATAACAAAGTCCCCTGGTCGAGTATAGCAAAGTCCCCTGATCGAGTATAATAAAGCCTCCTCATCGAGTATAAGAAAGTCCCCTGATCGAGTATAACACAGCCCCCTGCTCGAGTATAAGAAAGTCTCCTGATCGAGTATATGAAGCCCCTAATCGAGTCCAAAAAAGGCCCCTCATCGAATATAACAAAGTCCCCTGATCTAGTATAACAAAGGCCCCAGATTGTGTATGACAAAGGCCCTTATCGAGTATAACAAAGTCCCCTCATCGAGTATAACAAAGCCGCCTAATCGAGTATAACAAAGTCCCCTGGTCGAGTATAACAAAGTCCACTGTTCGAGTCTACCAAAGTCCCCTTATCGAGTATAAAAAATTCCCCTTATCGAGAATAACAAAGTCCCCTTATCGAGTATAACAAACTCCGGTGATCGAGTATAACAAAGTCCCCTGGTCGAGTTTAACAAAGTCCCTTGATCGAGTGTAACAAAGTCCCTTGGTCGAGTATAACAAAGTTTTCTAATCGAGTATAACAAAGGCCCCTGGTCGAGTATAACAAAGTCCCCTGTTCGAGTCTAACAAAGTCGCCTAATGGAGTATAACAAAGTCCCCTGGTCGAGTATAACAAAGTCCCCTGTTCGAGTCTAACAAAGTCCCCTTATAAAGTATAACAAATTCCCCTTATCGAGTACAACAAAGTCCCCTTATCGAGTATAACAAAGTCTGGTGATCGAGTATAACAAAGGCCCCTGGTCGAGTATAACAACGTCCCTAATCGAATATAACAAAACTCCCCTGATCGAGTTTAACAAAGTCCACTGATCGAGTATAAAAAGTCCCATGGTCCAGTAGGACAAAGTCCGCTGATCGAGTATAAAAAAGTCCCCTGGCCCAGTGTAACAAAGTCCCCATATCGAGCATAACAAAGTCCCCTGATCGATAATAACATAGTCCCTGACCGAGTATAACAAATTCCCTTGGTCGAGTATAGCAAAGGGCCCTGATCGAGTAAGACAAAGTCCCCTGATCGAGTATATGAAAGTCCCCTGACCGAATATAACAAAGCCCCCTGGACGAGTATAACAAAGTCCCCTGACCGAGTATTAAAAAGGCCTCTGGTCGAGTATAACAAAGTCCCCTGGTCGAGAATAACAAATTCCCCTGATCCTAGCATAACAAAACCCCCTGGACGAGTATAACAAAGTCCCCTGATCGAGTATAACAAAGTCCACTGATCGAGTATAACAAAGTCCCCTGGTCCAGTATAACAAAGTCCCCTGATCGAGTATAACATATCCCCTGATCGAGTATAACAACGTCTCCTGGCCCAGTATAACAAAGTCCCCAGATCGAGCATAACAAAATCCCCTGATCGTTTACAACAAAGTCCCCTGGTCGAGTATAACAAAGGGCCCTGATCGAGTATAACAAAGTCCCCTGATCGAGTATAAAAAAAGTCCCCTGATCCAGTATAACAAAGTCCGCTGATTGAGTATAACAAAGTCTTCTGGCCCAGTATAACAAAGTCCCCAGATCTAGCATAATAAAGTCCCCTGATCGATTATAATATAGTCCCTGACCGAGTATAACAAAGGCCTCTTGTCGAGTATAACAAAGTCCCCTGGTCGAGAATAACAAATTCCTCTGATACTAGTATAACAAAGTCCCCTGATCGAATATAAAAAAGTCCCCTGGCATAGTATAACAAAGTCCCCATATAGAGCATAACAAAGTCCCCTGATCGATTATAACAAAGTCCCCTGGTCGAGTATAGCTAAGGGCCCTGATCGAGTATAACAAAGTCCCCTTGTCGAGAATAACAAAATCCCCTGATCCTAGTATAACAAAGCCCCCTGGACGAGTACAACAAAGTCTCCTGATCCTAGTATAACAAAGCTCCTGGACGAGTATAACAAAGTCCCCAGATCGAGCATAAAAAAGTCCCCTGATCGATTATAACAAAGTCCCCTGGTTCGAGTATAACAAAGGGCCCTGATCGAGTAAGACAAAGTCCCATGATCGAGTAAAACAAAGTCCCCTGTTCCTAGTATAACAAAGCCCACTGGACGAGCATAACAAAGACCCCTGAACCTAGTATAACAAAGTCCCCTGATCGAGTATAACATATTCCCTGATCGAGTATAACAAAGTCCCTGGTGGAGTATAAAAAAATTTTTAATCGAGTATAACAAAGGCCCATGGTCGAGTATAACAAAGTCCTCTGATCGAGTATAACAAAGTCCCCTGATCGAGTATAACAAAGTCCCCTAATCAAGTATAACAAAGTCCCTTGATCGAGTATAACATATCCCCTGATCGAGTATAACAAAGTCCTCTGGTCGAGAATAACAAAGTCCCCAGATCGAGTATAACAAAGTCCGCTGGCCCAGTATAAGAAAGTCCCCAGATCGAGTATAACACATGCCCTTCATCGAGTATAACAAAGTCCGTTGGTCAAGTATAAAAAAGTCTCTGGTCGAGTATAACAGAGTCCCCTCATCGAGTATAACAAAGTCCCCTGGTCGAGTATAGCAAAGTCCCCTGATCAAGTATAACAAAGCCTCCTGATCGAGTATAACAAAGTCCCCTGATCGAGTATAACAAAGCCCCCTGCTCGAGTATAAGAAAGTCCCCTGATCGAGTATAACAAAGTCCCCTGATCGAGTATAACAAAGGCCCCTGATCGAGTCCAAAAAATGCACCTAATCGAGTATAACAAAGTCCTCTGATCTAGTATAACAAAGGCCCCTGATCGATTATAACATAGTTCCTGACCGAGTATAACAAAGGCCTCTGGTCGAGTATAACAAAGTCCCCTGATCGAGTATAACATAGGCCCCTGATCGAGTCCAAAAAATGCCCCTAAACTAGAATAACAAAGTCCTCTGATCTAGTATAACAAAGGCCCCTGATCGAGTATAACAAAGCACCTCATCGAGTATAACAAAGTCCCTGGTCGATTATAAAAAAGTCCCCTGATCGAGAATAACAAAGTCCCCTGATCGAGTATAACAAAGCCCCCCTGATCGAGTATAACAAAGGCCCCTGGTCGAATATAACAAAGTCCCTTGATCGAGTATATCAAAAGTCCCCTGATCGATTATAACAAAGTCCCTTGATCGAGTATAAAAAAGTCCCCTAGTCCAGTATAACAAAGTCCGCTGATCGAGTATAAAAAAGTCCCCTGGCCCAGTATAACAAAGTCCCCATATCGAGCATAACAAAGTCCCCTGATCGATTATAAAAAAAATCCCCTGGTCGAGTATAGCAAAGGGCCCTGATCGAGTAAGACAAAGTCCCCTGATCGAGTATAACAACGTCCCCTGAAAGAGTATAACAAAGCCCCATGGACGAGTATAACAAATTCCCCTGTTCGAGTATAACATAGTCCCTTGATTGAGTATAACAAAAGTCCCCTGATCGAGTATAACAAAGTCCCCTCATCGAGTATAAAAAAGTCCCCTAGCCCAGTACAACAAAGTCCCCATATCGAGCATAACAAAGTCCCCTGATCGATTAACAAAGTCTCCTGGTCGAGTATAGCAAAGGTCCCTGATCGAGTAAGACAAAGTCCCCTGATCGAGTATAACAACGTCCCCTGATCGAGTATAACAAAGCCCCATGGACGAGTATACAAAGTCCCCTGATCGAGTATAACAAAGTCCCTGATGGAGTATAACAAAATCCCCTGGTCCAGTATAACAAAGTCCCCTGATCGAGTATAACATATACCCTCATCGAGTAAACAAAGTCTCCTGGCCCAGTATAACAAAATCCCAGATCGAGCATAACAAAGTCCCCTGATCGATTATAACAAAGTCCCCTGGTCGAGTATAACAAAGGGCCCTGATCGAGTAAGACAAAGTCCCCTGATCGAGTAAAACAAATTCCCCTGATCGAGTATAACAAAGCCCCCTGCTCGAGTATAAGAAAGTCCCCTGATCGAGTATAACAAAGTCCTTTGATCTAGTATAGCAAAGGCCCCTGATCGATTATAACATAGTCCCTAACCGAGTATAACAAAGGCCTCTGGTCGCGTATAACAAAGTCCCCTGATCGAGTATAACATAGGCCCCTGATCGAGTCCAAAAAATGCCCCTAAACGAGTATAACAAAGTCCCCTGATCTAGTATAACAAAGGCCCCTCATCGAGTATAAAAAAGTCCCCTGGTCCAGTATAACAAAGTCCGCTGATTGAGTATAAAAAAGTCCCCTGGCCCAGTATAAGAAAGTCTCCATATCGAGCATAACAAAGTTCCCTGATCGATTATAACAAAGCCCCCTGGTCGAGTATAGCAAAGGGCCCTGATAGAGTAAGACAAAGTCCCCAGATCGAGTATAACAACGTCCCCTGATCGAGTATAACAAAGCCCCATGGACGTGTATAACAAAGTCCCCTGATCGAGTATAACATATCCCCTCATCGAGTATAACAAAGTCTCCTGGCCCAGTATAAGAAAGTCCCCAGATCTAACATAACAGAGTCCCCTGATCGATTATAACATAGTCCCTGATCGATTATAACATAGTCCCTGACCGAGTATAACAAAGGCCTCTAGTCGAGAATAACAAAGTCCCCAGATCGAGTATAACAAAGTCCGCTGGCCCAGTATAAGAAAGTCCCCAGATCGAGTATAACACATGCCCTTCATCGAGTATAACAAAATCCGTTGGTCAAGTATAAAAAAGTCCCTGGTCGAGTATAACAAAGTCCCCTGATCGAATATAACAAAGTCCCCTGGTCGAGTATAGCAAAGTCCCCTGATCAAGTATAACAAAGCCTGTTGATCGAGTATAACAAAGTCCCCTGATCGAGTATAACAAAGCCCCCTGCTCGAGTATAAGAAAGTCCCCTGATCGAGTATAACAAAGTCCCCTGATCGAGTATAAGAAAGGCCCTGATCGAGTCTAAAAATGCCCCTAATCGAGTATAACAAAGTCCTCTGATCTAGTATAACAAAGGCCCCTGATCGAGCATAACAAAGGCACCTCATCGAGTATAACAAAGTCCCTTTTCGATTATAAAAAAGTCCCCTGATCGAGAATAACAAAGTCCCCTGATCGAGTATAACAAAACCCCCCTGGACGAGTATAACAAAGTCCCCTTATCCAGTATAACAAAGTCCGGTGATCGAGTATAACAAAGGCCCCTGGTCGAATATATTAAAGTCCCTTGATCGAGTATAACAAAAGTCCCCTCATCGATTATAACAAAGTCCCTTGATCGAGTATAAAAAAGTCCCCTGGTCCAGTATAACAAAGTCCGCTGATCGAGTATAAAAAAGTCCCCTGGCCCAGTATAACAAAATCCCCATATCGAGCATAACAAAGTCCCCTGATCGATTATAACAAAGTCCCCTGCTCGAGTATAGCAAAGGGCCCTGATCGAGTAAGACAAAGTCCCCTGATCGAGTATAACATAGTCCCTTGATTGAGTATAACAAAAGTTCCCTGATCGAGTATAACAAAGTCCCCTGATCGTGTATAAAAAAGTCCCCTGGCCCAGTACAACAAAGTCCCCATATCGAGCATAACAAAGTCCCCTGATCGATTAACAAAGTCTCCTGGTCGAGTATAGCAAAGGGCCCTGATCGAGTAAGACCATGTCCCCTGATCGAGTATAACAACGTCCCCTGATCGAGTAGAACAAAGCCCCATGGACGAGTATAACAAATCCCCTGATCGAGTATAACAAAGTCCCTGATGGAGTATAACAAAATCCCCTGGTCCAGTATAACAAAGTCCCCTGATCGAATATAACATATCCCCTCATCGAGTATAACAAAGTCTACTGGCCCAGTAAAACAAAGTCCCAGATCGAGCATAACAAAGTCCCCTGATCGATTATAACAAAGTCCCCTGGTCGAGTATAACAAAGGGCACTGATCGAGTATAACAAAGACCCTGCTAGAGTATAAGAAAGTCCCCTGATCGACTATAACAAAGTCCCCTGATCGAGTATAACAAAGGCCCCTGATCGAGTCCAAAAAATGCCCCTAATCGAGTATAACAAAGTCCTCTGATCTAGTATAACAAAGGCCCCTGATCGATTATAACATAGTCCCTAACCGAGTATAACAAAGGCCTCTGGTCGAGTATAACAAAGTCCCCTGATCGAGTATAACATAGGCCCCTGATCGAGTCCAAAAAATGCACCTAAAAGAGTATAACAAAGTCCACTGATCTAGTATAACAAAGGCTCCTGATCGAGTATAACAAAGGCACCTCATCGAGTATAACAAAGTCCCTGGTCGAGTATAACAAAGTCCCCTGATAGAGTATAACAAAGTCCCCTGATCGAGTATAACAAAGCCCCCCCTGGACGAGTATAACAAAGTCCCCTTATCGAGTATAACAAATTCCGGTGATCGAGTATAACAAAGGCCCCTGGTCGAGTATAACAAAGTCCCTTGATCGAGTATAACAAAAGTCCCCTGATCGAGTATAACAAAGTCCGCTGATTGAGTATAAAAAAGTCCCCTGGCCCAGTGTAACAAAGTCCCCATATCGAGCATAACAAAGTTCCCTGATCGATTATAACAAATTCCCTTGGTCGAGTATAGCAAAGGGCCTGATCGAGTAAGACAAAGTCCCCAGATCGAGTA
Organism: Homarus americanus; assembly: GCF_018991925.1. Classification (NCBI taxonomy): domain Eukaryota; kingdom Metazoa; phylum Arthropoda; class Malacostraca; order Decapoda; family Nephropidae; genus Homarus; species Homarus americanus. The sequence goes on along the minus strand of NW_024752850.1, from coordinate 6,659 downwards.
TAACAACGTCCCCTGATCGAGTATAACAAAGCCCCATGGACGAGTATAACAAAGTCCCCTGATCGAGTATAACATATCCCCTCATCGAGTATAACAAAGTCTCTTGGCCCAGTATAACAAAGTCCCCAGATTTAGCATAACAGAGTCCCCTGATCGATTATAACATAGTCCCTGACCGAGTATAACAAAGGCCTCTGGTCGAGAATAACAAAGTCCCCTGGTCGAGAATAACAAATTCCTCTGATACGAGTATAACAAAGTCCCCTGATCGAATATAAAAAAGTCCCCTGGCCCAGTATAACAAAGTCCCCATATCGAGCATAACAAAGTCCCCTGATCGATTATAACAAAGTCCCCTGGTCGAGTATAGCAAAGAGCCCTGATCGAGTATAACAAAGTCCCATTGTCGAGAATAACAAAGTCCCCTGATCCTAGTATGACAAAGCCCCCTGGACGAGTATAACAAAGTCTCCTGATCCTAGTATAACAAAGCCCCCTGGACGAGTATAACAAAGTCCCCAGATCGAACATAAAAAAGTCTCCTGATCGATTATAACAAAGTCCCCTGGGTCGAGTATAACAAAAGGCCCTGATCGAGTAAGACAAAGTCCCATGAGCGAGTAAAACAAAGTCCCCTGATCCTAGTATAACAAAGCCCACTGGACGAGCATAACAAAGACCCCTGAACCTAGTATAACAAAGTCCCCTGATCGAGTATAACATATCCCCTAATCGAGTGTAACAAAGTCCCTGGTGGAGTATAAAAAAAATTCTAATCGAGTATAACAAAGGCCCCTGGTCGAGTATAACAAAGTCCTCTGATCGAGTATAACAAAGTCCCCTGATCGAGTATAACAAAGTCCCCTAATCAAGTATAACAAAGTCTCCTGGCCCAGTATAACAAATTCCCCAGATTTAGCATAACAGAGTCCCCTGGTCGATTATAACATAGTCCCTGACCGAGTATAACAAAGGCCTCTGGTCGAGAATAACAAAACCCCCTGGTCGAGAATAACAAATTCCTCTGATACGAGTATAACAAAGTCCCCTGATCGAATATAAAAAAGTCCCCTGGCCCAGTATAACAAAGTCCCCATATCGAGCATAACAAAGTCCCCTGATCGATTATAACAAAGTCCCCTGGTCGAGTATAGCAAAGGGCCCTGATCGAGTATAACAAAGTCCCCTTGTCGAGAATAACAAAGTCCCCTGATCCTAGTATGACAAAGCCCCCTGGACGAGTATAAAAAAGTCTCCTGATCCTAGTATAACAAAGCCCCTTGGACGAGTATAACAAAGTCCCCAGATCGAACATAAAAAAGTCTCCTGATCGATTATAACAAAGTCCCCTGGGTCGAGTATAACAAAAGGCCCTGATCGAGTAAGACAAAGTCCCATGAGCGAGTAAAACAAAGTCCCCTGATCCTAGTATAACAAAGCCCACTGGACGAGCATAACAAAGACCCCTGAACCTAGTATAACAAAGTCCCCTGATCGAGTATAACATATCCCCTGATCGAGTGTAACAAAGTCCCTGGTGGAGTATAAAAAAAATTCTAATCGAGTATAACAAAGGCCCCTGGTCGAGTATAACAAAGTCCTCTGATCGAGTATAACAAAGTCCCCTGATCGAGTATAACAAAGTCCCCTAATCAAGTATAACAAAGTCCCCTGATCGAGTATAACATATCCCCTGATCGAGTATAAGAAAGTCCTCTGGTCGAGAATAACAAAGTCCCCTGATCCAGTCCAAAAAATGCCCCTAATCGAGTATAACAAAGTCCTCTGATCTAGTATAACAAAGGCCCCTGATCGATTATAACATAGTCCCTGACGGAGTATAACAAAGGCCTCTGGTCGAGTATAACAAAGTCCCCTGATCGAGTATAACATAGGCCCCTCATCGAGTCCAAAAAATGCCCCTAAACGAGAATAACAAAGTCCTCTGATCTAGTATAACAAAAACCCCTGATCGATTATAACAAAGGCACCTCATCGAGTATAACAAAGTCCCTGGTCGATTATAACAAAGTCCCCTGATCGAGTATAACAAAGTCCCCTGATCGAGTATAACAAAGCCCCCCTGGACGAGTATAACAAAGTCCCCTTATCGAGTATAACAAAGTCCGGTGATCGAGTATAACAAAGGCCCCTGGTCGAGTATAACAAAGTCCCTTGATCGAGTATAACAAAAGTCCCCTGATCGATTATAACAAAGTCCCTTGATCGAGCATAACAAAGCCCCATGGACGAGTATAACAAAGTCCCCTGATCGAGTATAACATAGTCCCTTGATTGAGTATAACAAAAGTCCCCTAATCGAGTATAACAAAGTCCCCTGATCGAGTATAACAACGTCCCCTGATCGAGTATAACAAAGCCCCATGGATGAGTATAACAAAGTCCCCTGATCGAGTATAACAAAGTCCCTGATGGAGTATTACAAAATCCCCTGGTCCAGTATAACAAAGTCCCCTGATTGAGTATAACATATCCCCTCATCGAGTATAAGAAAGTCTCCTGGTCCAGTATAACAAAGTCCGCTGATCGAGTATAAAAAAGTCCCCTGGCCCAGTATAACAAAGTCCCCATATCGAGCATAACAAAGTCCCCTGATCGATTATAACAAAGTCCCCTGGTCGAGCATAGCAAAGGGCCCTGATCGAGTAAGAAAAAGTCCCCTGATCGAGTATAACAACGTCCCCTGATCGAGTAAAACAAAGCCCCATGGACGAGTATAACAAAGTCCTCTGATCGAGTATAACATATCCCCTCATCGAGTATAACAAAGTCTCCTGTCCCAGTATAACAAAGTCCCCAGATCGAGCATGACAAAGTCCCCTGATCGATTATAACATAGACCCTGACCGAGTATATCAGAGGCCTCTGGTCGAGTATAACAAAGTCCCCTGGTCGAGAATAACAAAGTCCCCTGATACTAGTATAACAAAGTCCCCTGATCGAGTATAAAAAAGTCCCCTGGTCCAGTATAACAAAGTCCCCATATCGAGCATAACAAAGTCCCCTGATCGATTATAACAAAGTCCCCTGGTAGAGTATAGCAAAGGGCCCTCATCGAGTAAGACAAAGTCCCCTGATCGAGTATAACAACGTCCCCTGATCGAGTATAACAAAGCCCCATAGACGAGTATAACAAAGTCCCCTGATCGATTATAACAAAGTCCCCTGGTCCAGTAAAACAAAGCCCCCTGATCGATTATAACAAAGTCCCCTGGTCCAGTATAACAAAGTCCACTGATCGAGTATAACATATCCACCTGATCGAGTATAACAAAGTCCCCTGATCCAGTACAACAAAGTCCCCTGGTCCAGTAAAACAAAGCCTCCTGATCGATGATAACAAAGTCCCCTGGTCCAGTATAACAAAGTCCCCTGATCGAGTATAACATATCCACCTGACCGAGTATTACAAAGGCCTCTGAGCGAGTATAACAAAGTCCCCTGATCGAGTATAACAAAGTCCCCTGATCGAGTATAACTAAGTCCCCTGGTCCACTATAACAAAGTCCCCTGATCGAGTATAACAAAGTCCCCTGATCGATTATAACAAAGTCCCCTGGTCGAGTATAACAAAGGGCCCTGATCGAGCAAGACAAAGTCCCCTGATCGAGTAAAACAAAGTCCCCTGATCCTAGTATAACAAAGCCCACTGGACAAGTATACGAAAGTCCCCTGAACCGAGTACAACAAAGTCCCCTGATCGAGTATAACATATCCCCTGATCGAGTATAACAAAGTCCTCTGATCGATAGAAACAGTCCTGGTCGAGTATAACCCTGATCGAGTAAGGACAAAGTCCCCTGATCGAGTATAACAATGTCCCCTGACCGAGTATAACAAAGCCCGCTGGACGAGTATAACAAAGTCCCCTGACCGAGTATAACAAAGTCCCTGATCGAGTATAACAAAGTCCCCTGGACCAGTATAACAAAGTCCCCTGATCGAGTATAACAAAAGTCCCCTGATCGAGTATAACAAAGTCCCCTGATTGAGTATACCAAAGTCCCCTGATCGAGTATAACAAGGTCCTCTGGGTGAGTATAACAAAGTCCCCTGATCGAGTATAACATATCCCCTGATCGAGTAAAACAAAGTCCTCTGGTCGAGTATAAAAAAGTCCCCTTCTCGAGTATAACAAAGTCTCTAGATCGAGTATAACAAAAGCCACTCATCGAGTATAACAAAGTCCATTGGTCAAGTATAAAAAAGTCCCGTGGTCGAGTATACAAAGTCCCCTTATCGAGTTTAACAAAGTCCCCTGGTCGAGTATAGCAAAGTCCCCTGATCGAGTATAACAAAGCCTCCTGATCGAGTATAACAAAGTCCCCTGGTCGAGTATAACAAAGTCCCCTGGTCTAGTATAACAAAGTCCCCTGATCGAGTATAACATATTCCCTGCTAGAGTATAACAACGTCTCCTGGCCCAGTATAACAAAGTCCCCAGATCGAGCATAACAAAGTCCCCTGATCGATTATAACAAAGTCCCCAGGTCGAGTATAGCAAAGGGCCCTGATCGAGTAAGACAAAGTCCCCTGATCGAATATAACAAAGTCCCCTGACCGAGTATAACAAAGCCCCCTGGATGAGTATAACAAAGTCCCCTGACCGAGTATAACAAAGGCCCTAATCGAGTATAACAAAGTCCCTTGGTCCACTATAACAAAGGCTTCTGGGCGAGTATAACAAAGTCCCTTGGTCGAGAATAACAAAGTCCCCTGATCCTAGTATAACAAAGCCCCCTGGACGAGTATAACAAAGTCCCCTGATCGAGTATAACAAAGTCCCCTGGTCCAGTATAACAAGGTCCCAGATCGAGCATAACAAAGTCCTCTGATCGAGTATATCAAAGTCCCCTGGTTGAGTATAACATATCCCCTAATCGAGTATAACAAAGTCCTCTGATCGAGTATACCAAAGTCCCCTGATCGAGTATAACAAAGTCCCCTAATCAAGTATAACAAAGTCCCCAGATCGAGTATAACAAAGTCCCCTGATCGAGTATAACAAATTCCCCTTATCGAGTATAACAAAGTCCCCTGATCGAGTATAACAAAGTCCACTAATCAAGTATAACAAAGTCCGCTGATCGTGTGTAACAAAGTCCTCTGGTCGAGTATAACAAAGTCCCCTGATCGAGTATAACAAAGTCCCCTGGTCGAGTACAACAAAGTCCCCTCATCGTTTATAACAAAAGCCCCTCATCGAGTATAGCAAAGTCCATTGGTCAAATATAGGAAAGTCAACTGATCGAGTATGACAAAGTTCCCTGATTAATTATAGAAAAGTTCCCTGGTCGAGTATAACAATGTTCCCTGATCGAGTATAACAAAGACCCCTGGTCAAGTATAACAAAGCCCCCTCATCGAGTATAACAAAGGCCCCTAATCGAGTATAACAAAGTCCCCTGATTGACTATAACATATCCCCTGATCGAGTATAAGAAAGTCCCCTGATCGAGTATAACAAAGCCTCCTGATCGAGTATAACAAAGTCCCCTGATCGAGTATAAGAAAGCTCTGCTCGAGTATAAGAAAGTCCCCTGATCGAGTATAAGAAAGTCCCTAGATCGAGTATAACAACGGCACCTCATCGAGTATAACAAAGTCCATTGGTCAAGTATAAAAAAGTCCCCTGGTCGAGTATAACAAAGTCCCCTGATCGAGTATAACAAAGTCCCCTGATCTAGTATAGCAAAGTCCCCTGATCGAGTATAACAAAGCCTCCTGATCGATTATAACAAAGTCCCCTGATGGAGTATAACAAAGTCCCCAGATCGAGTATAACAAAGTCCCCTGATCGAGTATAACAAATTCCCCTTATCGAATATAACAAAGTCCCTTGATCGAGTATATGAAAATCCCCTGGTCGAGTATAACAAAGTTTTCTAATAGAGTATAACAAAGTCCTCTGATCGAGTATAACAAAGTCCCCTTATCGAGTATAACAAATTCTCCTAATCGAATATAACAAAGTCCCTTGATCGAGTATAACAAAATCCCCTGGACGAGTATAACAAAGTTTTCTAATCGAGTATAACAAAGTCTTCTCATCGAGTATAACAAAGTCCCCTGATCGAGTATAACAAAGTCCACTAATCAAGTATAACAAAGTCCGCTGATCGTGTGTAACAAAGTCCTCTGGTCGAGTATAACAAAGTCCCCTGATCGAGTATAACAAAGTCCCCTGGTCGAGCACAACAAAGTCCCCTCATCGTTTATAACAAAAGCCCCTCATCGAGTATAGCAAAGTCCATTGGTCAAATATAGGAAAGTCAACTGATCGAGTATGACAAAGTTCTCTGATTAATTATAGAAAAGTTCCCTGGTCGAGTATAACAATGTTCCCTGATCGAGTATAACAAAGACCCCTGGTCAAGTATAACAAAGCCCCCTCATCGAGTATAACAAAGGCCCCTAATCGAGTATAACAAAGTCCCCTGATTGACTATAACATATCCCCTGATCGAGTATAAGAAAGTCCCCTGATCGAGTAGAACAAAGCCTCCTAATCGAGTATAACAAAGTCCCCTGATCGAGTATAAGAAAGCCCCCTGCTCGAGTATAAGAAAGTCCCCTGATCGAGTATAAGAAAGTCCCTAGATCGAGTATAACAACGGCACCTCATCGAGTATAACAAA
>NW_024752849.1:0-18218 GCF_018991925.1 Homarus americanus | reverse complement strand
AACCTTAAAACACTTCTATACTCATCTTTCACTCTTATTTGTGGGAACAGAATGGAAAGTATTTCAATCGTTTACATTATCAGAAGGAATCACAACCAGGTGCGATGAGGCATGAAACACACCTGTCAGTCTCACACACAATGATTGATTATAGTGTAAGTAGTATGGAATAATTCACTTCTTATCAGTTTTATAAGTATCTTTGACCTCGGCAACTATATTTACTAACTTTATCCATCTTTGTGTAGCGTAAGTTCCTTTATTTCACATCCAAATACAAGAGCAGATTAATTTTAATATATATCTTAGCTGTATTCTCCCCTGCCTACCTACCTGCCTGCCTACCTGTCTGTCTGTCTCTGTCTGACTGTTACTATTACTCGTCATTTTTTACAGAATAAGGCAAACATCTGCCTGACCATCAAGTCAACACCAGCTTCACCTTCACCATTTCTTGCATCACTATTTTCTACACTCCCTCTCTCTCACTGCTAGGCGGAGTAAACATTGCTGCCAAGTGCTTATATTCTGCTACAACTCTATACATTCTTTACTACTAAAAACAAAAAATCTAAAAACGAGAATGTTTCCCCAACTTGTATCTACTCTCAACACACTTCACCAATATTTTAAACACACACATATACATTTTCTTCCATTTTTCCATCTATTATTCTAACATCACCTTCCATTCACGTTTCTAGTTTAAAATATGTATCGTTATCATATGCATATATCCTCCTACACACTTCACCAGACCCTGTTAAGACGCATCCTAACCTTGTGTTATATAGAGTATCCACATCATCTGTATACAGTAACAGGTTGTATTCTGTGCCAGCTTGGTTTAGTCGTACCCTGGACTCGCTCTTTCTCAGTGTCGTCTCTCACATTACCCCAGCCATAAAAACATTCAGTAAGGACGGTGCATCTACACAGCCTTGACACACTGCCACACGTACTCCACATTACTCGCTCCTACCTCCGGATATTTGCACACACACACACACACACACACTGTTTCAGTCACTAAACTCTTCAAATATAATTTTACAGACTTCTATATTTTAAAACCATCAATGGTCATCCAGCAAGCTTCCATGTATATTATAAAGAGCTAAAATTCGTATAAAATATATTTTTTATTTCATGTGAAAGTTTAAATTGGGACAAATTATCATGCCAGTATCCCTTTTACTATTTTTTTTAAATTGCTGTTCTAGGATTTTTGGTGACAAAATACATGTAATATGGATTTCTAGTTCAGCTTAAATATATAAATTCAGACCGAAATTCTCTGTAACCCCATTGATATAAAAAATGTTCGAAATCTGCAGAAAATTCCCCATATCTGCAGTTGCCAGAGTCCCGTGTTCTTAGAACTTGCTGAATGTCTTATGAAGAGGTATAAACTCAGTTACTATTATTCATAAACATTGTTCCAATTATAAAATGTAATTTATACGATTTAATGAAAACACCTTTATTAATCAGAGAATGAAATAATCTAGACTTTTTTTAATTTGCATCAGCCAAACTCCTCTCTCCCTCCCTTTTGTAACATTTTACGAATTTCTGGTAGTTACGCGTAGCGAGCGGACCAATCACAGCGGCTCAAGCGTAAGGTGAAACGCTCTGATCCTGAACTGGAGGTTGATGGTCGAGACTAGGTCGGCGATCGTACCTCACGTCCTCTGCATAGACCTAGTCTCTCGCGTAGCTGGCTGTACGCTGATTGGCTGGTCGGAGTGCGGCCGAGCTCAGTTGGGAGTTGTAGGGGAGAGAGTAGCCACTACAACATCTTCAGAGGCAACTGGATTACATGGACAGAGAGAGGCTTAATATACAGGTGACCTAAAACATAAGGTCAGTCATAATGATGACATCCACTAATCCCCACACCAACACACACGTAGAGGAGCTAAGAGAAGGGAGGTGACGTGACTAGCAGTCAGGTCAGAAAAGGGACCCACAAAATAAAACTAATCATACATCTAGATCAAAGGTTTTCAAAGATTTTTAACCTTGGGCCATTTACAAATAAATTTATGTAACATATTATCAGTTTTGAACTGACCATCACTAAGGTTTATTGATTTTAATTCCTTAATCAAACTAGCTTCAACAAAAGTCTTTCTTGCACACAAGATGATTTGAATACTTCTAAGCTTTTTCCCAAGCAATGGGGGATTATTATTCCAACATGAACGAACAAGGCACTGCTTTCAGATGCAGTTCTGATATTATACTTATGTTGTTTGATTCTGAGCTGCATTGTTTTTCCTGTCTGACCTACATAATTACAATTACATTTGCTATAGGAATACAATAAACACTTCCATTTACATTCAAACTTGGGCTATTCCTATTAACATATTGGTAATGGTTGAGTCATACTTGAAAACAACATTAATATTTAGAAGCTTGAGGACCGAACTAACGGACAAATTCATTACGATAGGCAGAGTCAAATATATATATTATATGTTGATAACCACAAGGAAAGAAGAAAGCGCTTGGAACTTCGTGTTTTCTTTTCCTTGTGATTATCAGAATATATATATATATATATATATATATATATATATATATATATATATATATATATATATATATATATATATATATATATATATATATATATATAAATCGCATTTTCAACCAATAAGGCTCTCGAGTTGAGCAAATGTGTTAACCGATGATTTAGACAATTTCAAGACACTCTTCTATGATGATTCCCTCGCAAATGACTTAAATATTACCGGGATACCCAGGGGAAGGAGCTCAGTTTAGGAGGTTAAGTTAGATAATTTTACCGGTAGTTCATTTGCAAGAAAAACGTCATGGAAGAATATAGCCTAAACCATTGGAAAAAAAACACATTACTTTTACGTTTGTCCTCTTCGACACTGATGGCTGGAGAGCCATATTGATTAAAAATGAAAATTTACCGCAAAGGTAATTTAATATAAATATAAGTACATTATTTACTAATAATCACGTTACTTACTACTGCCAATCTCACTTGGCCACGGCATTTTGAAGAATAAAGAATACTAGAAAAAGTAAAAGTATACGCTGACGTCTGTCCACTCCGACAGCTCTCCATCAACTGACTTTTTTTAGGCACGTTCCAAGATTTTGTCACTTTTACCAGGTGTTTGACACATTGCATGCTTTTGTCTTTGTTTTTCATATTTTATAAATGAAACATTTATATTTTTTAAATATTTTATCTTACTTAAAATACTATATTATTATTTTTTTTTTTTTTCTTCCAAACTATGTCTGGTCTCGCACGTGAATAATCATGATGCATAATCTAGGTTATAGTATAGGATTCCGTGATTCACGTTCCACTTTTTTTCTTCAAATTTGTCATACTTCAAAAATAATATTTATTACTTAAAATTAAAAATATAGTTTCCTTAGATCCAGACTTAAAGAAAAACGAAATACAAAAATAATTACAAGTGCTCTCACATTTTTTAATTGTTGATGTCTAGTGTAATTATTAATTTAGTTATACCTTACTAAGGTATTTCAGCGTATGACATCTAAAGTTACCTTAGCTATTTAGGGTAATAATAGCCTACAAAACTGCAAAACTCCCCACAAATCACAAGGGATACAGCGTTTTTCTTGAAAAATATAGAATGAAGTAAAATGCACTGCTATTTGCAGAAAACAAGTGTATTCCGTGAAAAGAAGTAAAACAAACTATTTCCACTGTTTTTATTAAAAATTGAGAGTTTTTACTAGAAGAAGTAAAACTTACTAAACTACTTACTACTTACTAAAATACACTGTTTTTGAGTAAAAATTGAGTGTTTTTAGTGCAAGAAGTAAAACTAACTATAAATAGTGTTTTAGCAGAAAACAAGCGTTTCAGTGATAAAAATAAAACTCCCTAAAATACACTGTTTTTGAGCATGAACTCATGTTTCCAGTAAACGAAGTAGAACTAAGTAAAAGATGTGTGTTTGAGCAGAAAACAAGCGTTTTTCGTGAAAAACATGGAATGAAATAAAATGCATTGCTATGTGCAGAAAACAAGTGTATTCCGTGAAAAGAAGTAAAACAAACGATTTCCACTGTTTTTATTCAAAATTTAGTGTTTTCACTAGAAGATGTAAAACTAACTATAAACAGTATTTTTAGGTGAAAAAAAAATTTTTCCCTGGGAGAAGTAAAACCTACTAAAATACACTGTTTTTATAAAAACTGAGTGTTTCCAGTGCAAGCGTTTTCCGTGAAAAGACGTCAATGAACTAAAGTACCCATTTTTGAGCAGAAAACGAGCGTTTTTCTTGAAAAAAAATAGAATGAACTAAAATGCACTGCTTTGTGCAGAAGACAAGCGTATTCCGTGAAAAGAAGGAAAACTAACGAATTCCACTGTTTTCATTCAAAATTGAGTGTTTTTACTAGAAGAAGTAAAATTAACCAAAAACATCATTTTTGGAAAAAAAAAATTCCGTGGGAGAAGTAAAACTTACAAAAATACACTGTTTTTGAGCAAAAACTGAGTGTTTCCCGTACTAAAAGTAAAACTAACTAAAAACAGTGTGTTTGAGCAGAAAACAAGCGTTTTTCGTGAAAAAATAGAATGAACTAAAATGCACTGCTTTGCGCAGAAAACAAGAGAAATCCGTGAAAAGAAGTAAAACTAACGAATTCCAATGTTTTCATTCAAAAGTGAGTGTTTTCACTAAAACAGCATTTTTGGGAGAAAAAAACAAACATTTTCCGTGAGAGAAGTAAAACTTACAAAAATACACTGTTTTTGCGTATAAACTGAGTGTTTCCAACTATAAACACAATTTTAGCAGAAAACTAGGGTTTCCATGATAGAAGTAATACTTACTAAAATACACTCTTATCGAGCAGAAACTGATGTTTCCAGTAAAAGAAGTGAAACTAAATAAAAGCGGTGTGTTTGGGCAGATAACAAGCGTTTTCAGTGAAAAGACGTCCGTGAACTAAAATACAAAATTTGGAGCAGAAAACAAAGGCCCCTCGTGGAGTATAACAAAGTCCCATGGTCGAGTATAACAAAGTCCCCTAATCGAGTATAACAAAGTCCTCTGATCGAGTATAACAAAGTCCCCTGATCGAGTATAACAAAGGCCGTTGATCGAGTATAATAAAGGCCCCTGATCGAGTATAACAAAAACCCTGATCGAATATAAAAAAGTCCCCTGATCGAGTAAAATAAAGTCCCCTGATCGTGTATAACAAAGTTTCCTGTTCAAGTATAGTAATGTCCCCTGATCGAGTATAACAAAGCCCCCTGATCGAGTATAACAAAGTCCCCTGGTCGAGTATAACAAAGTCCCCTGATCGAGTATAACAAAGTCCTCTGATCGAGTATAACAAAGTCACGTGATCGTGTATAACAAAGGCCCCTCGTCGAGTATAACAAAGTCCCATGCTCGAGTATAACAAAGTCACCTGATCGAATATAACAAAGTCCCCTGGTTGAATATATCAATGGCCCTTGATTGAGTATAACAAAGGCCCTTCATCGAGTATAACAAAGGCCCCTCATCGAGTGTAACAAAGTCCCCTGATCGAGTATAATAAAGCCCCCTTACCGAGTATAAGAAAGTCCCCTGATCGAGTATATCAAACCCCCCTGGTCGAGTATAATAAAGGCCCTGATCGAGTATAACAAAGTCTCATGATTGGGTATAACAAATTCCCCTGGTTCGAGTATAACAAAAGCCCCTGATATAGTATAACAAAGTCCCCTGATCGAGAATAACAAAGGCCCCTAATCGAGTCTAACAAAGTCCCCTGATCGAGTATATCAAACCCTGGTCGAGTATAATAAAGGCCCTGATCGAGTATAACAAAGTCTCATGATCGAGTATAACAAAAGCCCCTGATATAGTATAACAAAGGCCCCTAATCGAGCATAACAAAGTCCCCTAATCGAGCAAACAAAGGCCCCTGGTCGAGTATAACAAAGCCCCCTCATCAGGTATAACAAAGTCCCCTGATCGAGAATAACAAAGGCCCCTAATCGAGTCTAACAAAGTCCCCTGATCGAGTATAGCAAAGGCCCTTGATCGAGTATAACAAAGCCCAATCATCGAATATAACAAAGTCCCCTGAACGAGTTTAACAAAGTCCTCTGGTCGAGGAAAACAAAGCCCCCTGATCGAGTATAGCAAAGTCCCCTCATTGAGTATAACAAAGTCCCCTGGTTGACCATAACAAAGGCCCCTGGTCGAGTATAACAAAGTCCCCTAATCGAATATAACAAAGCCCCCTGATCGAGTATAACAAAGGCCACTGGTCGAGCATAACAAAGGACCCTGGTCGAGTATAACAAAGTCCCCTAATCGAGTATAACAAAGCCCAATCATCGAGTAAAACAAAGTCCCCTGATCGAGTATAACAAAGTCCCCTGGTCGAGTATAACAAAGCCCAATCATCGAGTATAACAAAGTCCCCTGATCGAGTATAACAAAGTCCCCTTGTCGTGTATAACAAAGTCCTTTGGTCGAGTATAACAAATTCCCCTGATCGAGTATAACAAAGTCCCCTGGTCGAGTATAAAAAATTCCCCTTATCGAGTATAACAAAGCCCCCTGGTTGAGTATAACAATGGACTATAATTGAGTATAACAAAAGCCCCTCATCGAGTATAACAAACGCCCCTCATCGAGTCTAACAAAGTCCCCTGATCGATTATGACAAAGGCCCTTGATCAAGTATAACAAATGCCCCTGATCGAGTATAACAAAGTCCCCTTATCGAGTATAACAAAGTCCCCTGGTTGAGTATTACACATTCCCCTGATCGAGTATAACAAAGTCCCCTGGTCGAGTATAACAAAGTCCCCTGGTCGAGTATAACAAAGTCCCCTGGTCGAGTATAACCAAGGCCCCTGATCGAGAAGAACAAAGTCCTCTGATCGAATATAACAAAGTCTCCTTATCGAGCATAACAAAGGCCCCTGGTCGAGCATAACAAACCCCCCCGTGATCGAATAATACAAAGTCCCCTGATCAAGTATAACAAAGTCCCCTTATCGAGTATAACAAAGTCCCCTGGTCGAGTATATCCAATGCTCCTGATTGAGTATAACAAAGGCCCCCGGTTGAGTATAAGAAAGCCTCCTCATCGAGTATAACAAAGTCCCCTTATCGAGCATAACAAAGGCCCCTGGTCGAGCATAACAAAGCCCCCCTGATCGAATAATACAAAGTCCCCTGATCAAGTATAACAAAGTCCCCTGATCGAGTATAACAAAGTACCCTGGTGGAGTATAACAAAGGCCCCTAATGGAGCATAACAAAGACCCTGATATAGTATAACAAAGTCCCCTGATCGAGTATAACAAATTCACCTGATCGAGTATAACAAAGGCCCCTCATCAAGTATAACAAAGTTCTCTTATCGAGCATAACAAAGGCCCCTGGTCGAGTATAAAAAGTCTCATGATCGAGTATAACAAATTTCCCTGGTTAGAGTATAACAAAGACCCCTGATATAGTATAACAAAGGCCCCTGATCGAGTATAACAAAGTCCCCTGATCAAGCATAACAATGGTCCCTGGTCGAGTATAACAAAGCCCACCGATCGAGTATATCAAAGTCCCCTGATCGAGTATAACAAAGGCCCCTAATCGAGTCTAACAAAGTCACCTGATCGAGTATAGCAAAGGCCCTTGATCGAGTATAACAAATGCCCTTCATCGAGTATAACAAAGTCCTCTAATCGAATATAACAAAGACCCCTGATCGAGTATAACAAACGCCACTGGTCGAGCATAACAAAGGACCCTTGTCGAGTATAACAAAGTCCCCTGATCGAGTATAACAAATTCCCCTGATCGAGTATAACAATGGACCCCGGTTGAGTATAACAAAGCCTCCTCACTGAGTATAACAAAGTCCCCTGATCGAGTATAACAAAGTCCCCTTATCGAGTATACCAAAATCCCCTGATCGAGTATAACAAAGTCCCCTGATCGAGGAAAACAAAGCCCCCCTAATCGAGTATAACAAAGTCCCCTGATCGAGTATAACAAAGTCCCATGATCGAGCATAACAAAGACCCCTGGTCGAGTATAACAAAGTCCCCTGGTCGAGTATAACATAGTCCCCTGATCGAGTATAACAAAGTCCTCTGATCGAGTATAACAAAGTCACGTGATCGTGTATAACAAAAGCCCCTCGTCGAGTATAACAAAGTCCCATGGTCGAGTATAACAAAGTCACCTTATCGAATATAACAAAGTCCCCTGGTTGAATATAACAATGGCCCATGATTGAGTATAACAAAGGCCCTTCATCGAGTATAACAAAGGCCCCTCATCGAGTCTAACAAAGTCCCCTGATCGAGTATAATAAAGCCCTCTTACCGAGTATAACAAAGTCCCCTGATCGAGTATATCAAACCCCCCTGGTCGAGTATAATAAAGGCCCTGATCGAGTATAACAAAGTCTCATGATCGAGTATAACAAATTTCCCCAGTTCGAGTATAACAAAAGCCCCTGATATAGTATAACAAAGGCCCCTCTTCGAGCATAACAAAGGCCCCTGGTCGAGTATAACAAAGCCCCCTCATCAGGTATAACAAAGTCCCCTGATCGAGAATAACAAAGGCCCCTAATCGAGTCTAACAAAGACCCCTGATCGAGTATATCAAACCCTGGTCGAGTATAATAAAGGCCCTGATCGAGTATAACAAAGTCTCATGATCGAGTATAACAACAGCCCAGGTTATAGTATAACAAAGGCCCATGATCGAGCATAACAAAGTCCCCTAATCGAGCATAACAAAGGCCCCTGGTCGAGTATAACAAAGCCCCCTCATCAGGTATAACAAAGCCCCTGATCGAGAATAACAAAGGCCCCTAATCGAGTCTAACAAAGTCCCCTTATCGAGTATAGCAAAGGCCCTTGATCGAGTATAACAAAGCCCAATCATCGAGTATAACAAAGTCCCCCGATCGAGTTTAACAAAGTCCTCTGGTCGAGGAAAACAAAGCCCCCTGATCGAGTATAACAAAATTCCCTCATTGAGTATAACAAAGTCCCCTGGTTGACCATAACAAAGGCCCTTGGTCGAGTATAACAAAGTCCCCTAATCGAATATAAGAAAGCCCCCTGATCGAGTATAACAAAGGCCACTGGTCGAGCATAACAAAGGACCCTGGTTGAGTATAACAAAGTCCTCTAATCGAGTATAACAAAGCCCAATCTTCGAGTATAACAAAGTCCCCTGATCGAGTGTAACAAAGTCCTTTGATCGAGTATAACAAAGTCCCCTGGTCGAGCATAACAAAGTCCCATGATTGAGTATAACAAAGTCCCCTTATCGAGTATAACAAAGCCCAATCATCGAGCATAACAAAGGACCCTGGTCGAGTATAACAAAGTCCCCTGATCGAGTATAACAAAGCCCAATCATCGAGTATAACAAAGTCCCCTGATCGAGTATAACAAAGCCCAATCATCGAGTATAACAAAGTCCCCTGATCGAGTATAACAAAGACCAATCATTGAGTATAACAAAGTCCCCAGATCGAGTATAACAAATTCCTCTGATCAAGTATAACAAAGTCCCCTAATCGATTATGACAAAGGCCCTTGATCGAGTATAAGAAAGGCCCATGATCGAGTATAACAAAGTCCCCTGATCGAGTATAACAAAGTCCCCTTATCGAGTATAACAAAGTCCTCTGGTCGAGTATAACAAATTCCCCTGATCAAGTATAACAAAGTCCCATGGTCGAGTATAACAAAGTCCCCTGGTCGAGCATAACAAAGCCCCCCTGATCGAATAATACAAAGTCCCCTGATCGAGTATAACAAAGACCCCTGGTCGAGTATAGTAATGTCCCCTGATCAAGCATAACAAAGTCCCCTGGTTGTGTATCACAAAGCCTCCTGACTGAGTGTAACAAAGTCCCCTGATCGAGTATAACAAAGTCCCCTGATCGATTATGACAAAGGCCCTTGATCGAGTATAACAAAGGCTCCTGATCGAGTATAACAAAGTCCCCTGATCGAGTATAACAAAGTCCTCCGATCGAGTAAAACAAAGTCCCCCGATCGAGTATAACAAAGTCCTCTGATCGAGTATAACAAAGTCCCCTTGTCGTGTATAACAAAGTCCTTTGGTCGAGTATAACAAATTCCCCTGATCGAGTATAACAAAGTCCCCTGGTCGAGTATAACAAATTCCCCTTATCGAGTATAACAAAGTCCCCTGGTTGAGTATAACAATAGCCTATAATTGAGTATAACAAAAGCCCCTCATCGAGTATAACAAACGCCCCTCATCGAGTCTAACAAAGTCCCCTGATCGATTATGACAAAGGCCCTTGATCAAGTATAACAAAGGCCCCTCATCGAGTATAACAAAGTCCCCTTATCGAGTATAACAAAGTCCCCTGGTCGAGTTTTACAAATTCCCCTGATCGAGTATAACAAAGTCCCCTGGTCGAGTGTAACAAAGTCCCCTGGTCGAGTATAACAAAGTCCCCTGGTCGAGTATAACCAAGGCCCCTGATCGAGAAGAACAAAGTCCTCTGATCGAATATAACAAAGTCCCCTTATCGAGCATAACAAAGGCCCCTGGTCGAGCATAACAAACCCCCCGTGATCGAATAATACAAAGTCCCCTGATCAAGTATAACAAAGTCCCCTTATCGAGTATAACAAAGTCCCCTGGTCGAGTATTACAAAGTCCCCTTATCGAGTATAACAAATTCCCCTGGTCGAGTACAACCAATGCTCCTGATTGAGTATAACAAAGGCCCCCGGTTGAGTATAAGAAAGCCTCCTCATCGAGTATAACAAAGTCCCCTTATCGAGCATAACAAAGGCCCCTGGTCGAGCATAACAAAGCCCCCTGATCGAATAATACAAAGTCCCCTGATCAAGTATAACAAAGTCCCCTGATCGAGTATAACAAAGACCCCTGGTCGAGTATAGTAATGTCCCCTGATCAAGCATAACAAAGTCCCCTGGTTGTGTATGAGAAAGCCTCCTGACTGAGTATAACAAAGTCCCGTGATCGATTATGACAAAGGCCCTTGATCGAGTATAACAAAGGCTCCTGATCGAGTATAACAAAGTCCCCTGATCGAGTATAACAAAGTCCTCCGATCGAGCATAACAAAGGCCCCTGGTCGAGCATAACAAAGCCCCCCTGATCGAATAATACAAAGTCCCCTGATCAAGTATAACAAAGTCCCCTGATCGAGTATAACAAAGTACCCTGGTCGAGTATAACAAAGGCCCCTAATGGAGCATAACAAAGACCCTGATATAGTATAACAAAGTCCCCTGATCGAGTATAACAAAGTCCCCTGGTCGTGTATAACAAAGTCCTTTGGTTGAGTATAACAAATTCCCCTGATCGAGTATAACAAAGTCCCCTGGTCGAGTATAACAAATTCCCCTTATCGAGTATAACAAAGTCCCATTGGTTGAGTATAATAATGGCCTATAATTGAGTATAACAAAGGCCCCTCATCGAGTATAACAAACGCCCCTCATCAAGTCTAACAAAGTCCACTGATCGATTATGACAAAGGCCCTTGATCAAGTATAACAAAGGCCCCTCATCGAGTATAACAAAGTCCCCTTATCGAGTATAACAAAGTCCCCTGGTCGAGTATTACAAATTCCCCTGATCGAGTATAACAAAGTCCCCTGGTCGAGTAAAACAAAGTCCCCTGGTCGAGTATAACAAAGTCCCCTGGTCGAGTATAACCAAGGCCCCTGATCGAGAAGAACAAAGTCCTCTGATCGAATATAACAAAGTCCCCTTATCGAGCATAACAAAGGCCCCTGGTCGAGCATAACAAACCCCCCCGTGATCGAATAATACAAAGTCCCCTGATCAAGTATAACAAAGTCCCCTTATCGAGTATAACAAAGTCCCCTGGTCGAGTATAACAAAGTCCCCTTATCGAGTATAACAAAGTCCCCTGGTCGAGTATAACCAATGCTCCTGATTGAGTATAACAAAGGCCCCCGGTTGAGTATAACAAAGCCTCCTGATCGAGTATAACACAGTCTCCTTATCGAGCATAACAAAGGCCCCTAGTCGAGCATAACAAAGCCCCCCTGATCGAATAATACAAAGTCCCCTGATGAAGTATAACAAAGTCCCCTGATCGAGTATAACAAAGTACCCTGGTCGAGTATAACAAAGGCCCCTAATGGAGCATAACAAAGACCCTGATATAGTATAACAAAGTCCCCTGATCGAGTATAACAAATTCACCTGATCGAGTATAACAAAGGCCCCTCATCAAGTGTAACAAAGTTCTCTTATCGAGCATAACAAAGGCCCCTGGTCGAGTATAACAAGGTCTCATGATCGTGTATAACAAATTCCCCTGGTTAGAGTATAACAAAGACCCCTGATGTAGTATAACAAAGGCCCCTGATCGAGTATAACAAAGTCCCCTGATCGAGCATAACAATGGTCCCTGGTCGAGTATAACAAAGCCCACCGATCGAGTATATCAAAGTCCCCTGATCGAGTACAACAAAGGCCCCTAATCGAGTCTAACAAAGTCACCTGATCGAGTATAGCAAAGGCCCTTGATCGAGTATAACAAATGCCCCTCATCGAGTATAACAAAGTCCTCTAATCGAATATAACAAAGTCCCCTGATCGCGTATAACAAACGCCACTGGTCGAGCATAACAAAGGACCCTGGTCGAGTATAGCAAAGTCCCCTGATTGAGTATAACAAATTCCCCTGATCGAGTATAACAAAGGACCCCGGTTGAGTATAACAAAGCCTCCTCACTGAGTATAACAAAGTCCCCTGATCGAGTATAACAAAGTCCCCTGATCAAGTATAACAAAGTCCCCTGATCGAGTATAACAAAGTACCCTGGTCGAGTATAACAAAGGCCCCTAATGGAGCATAACAAAGACCCTGATATAGTATAACAAAGTCCCCTGATCGAGTATAACAAATTCACCTGATCGAGTATAACAAAGGCCCCTCATCAAGTGTAACAAAGTTCTCTTATCGAGCATAACAAAGGCCCCTGGTCGAGTATAACAAGGTCTCATGATCGTGTATAACAAATTCCCCTGGTTAGAGTATAACAAAGACCCCTGATGTAGTATAACAAAGGCCCCTGATCGAGTATAACAAAGTCCCCTGATCGAGCATAACAATGGTCCCTGGTCGAGTATAACAAAGCCCACCGATCGAGTATATCAAAGTCCCCTGATCGAGTACAACAAAGGCCCCTAATCGAGTCTAACAAAGTCACCTGATCGAGTATAGCAAAGGCCCTTGATCGAGTATAACAAATGCCCCTCATCGAGTATAACAAAGTCCTCTAATCGAATATAACAAAGTCCCCTGATCGCGTATAACAAACGCCACTGGTCGAGCATAACAAAGGACCCTGGTCGAGTATAGCAAAGTCCCCTGATTGAGTATAACAAATTCCCCTGATCGAGTATAACAAAGGACCCCGGTTGAGTATAACAAAGCCTCCTCACTGAGTATAACAAAGTCCCCTGATCGAGTATAACAAAGTCCCCTTATCGAGTATAACAAAGTCCCCTGATCGAGTATAACAAAGTCCCTTGGTCGAGTATAACAAAGGCCCCTAATGGAGAATAACAAAGACCCTGATGGAGTATAACAAAGTCCCCTGATCGAGGAAAACAAAGCACCCCCTAATCGAGTATAACAAAGTCCCCTGATCAAGTATAACAAAGTCCCAAGATCGAGCATAACAAAGACCCTTGGTCGAGTATAACAAAGTCACCTGATCGAGTATAACAAAGTCCCCTGGTTGAGTATAACAAAGCCCCCTGATCGAGTATAACAAAGTCCTCTGATCGAGTATAACAAATTCTCCTGATCGAGTATAACAAAGGCCTCGGGTTGAGTATAACAAAGCCTCCTGACTGAGTATAACAAAGTCCCCTGATCGAGTATAACACATCCCCTGATCGAGTATAACATATCCCCTGATCGTGTATAACAAAGTTACCTGGTCGAGGAAAAGAAAGCCCCCTGATCGAGTAAAACAAGTTCCCTTATTGAGTATAACAAAGTCCCCTGGTTGACCATAACAAAGGCCCCTGGTAGAGTATTACAAAGTCCCTTAATCGAAAATAACAAAGCCCCCTGATCGAGTATAACAAAGGCCACTGGTCGAGCATAACAAAGCACCCTGGTCGAGTATAACAAAGACCCCTAATCGAGTATAACAAAGTGCCCTGATCGCGTATATCAAACCCCCCTGGTCGAGCATAAAAAAGGCCCTGATCGAGTATAACAAGGTCTCATGATCGAGTATAACAAATTCTCCTGGTTCGAGTATAACAAAAGCCACTGATATAGTATAACAAAGGCCCCTGATCGAGTTTAACAAAGTTCAATCATCGAGTATAACAAAGTCCCCTGATCGAGTATAACAAAGTCCCCTGATCGAGTATATCAAAGCCCCCTCATCGAGTCTAACAAAGTCCCCTGATCGTGTATAGCAAAGGAAGTTGATCGAGTATAACAAATGCCCTTCATCGAGTATAACAAAGTCCCCTAATCGAATATAACAAAGCCCCCTGATTGAGTATAACAAAGGCCACTGGTCGAGCATAACAAAGGACCCTGGTTGAGAATAACAAAGTCCTCTGATCGAGTTTAACAAAGTTCAATCATCGAGTATAACAAAGTCCCCTGATCGAGTATAACAAAGGCCCCTGATCGAGTATAACAAAGTCCTCTGATCGAATATAACAAAGTCCCCTGGTCGAGTATAACAAAGTCCCCTGATCGAGTATAACAAAGGCCCCTGATCGAATATAACAAAGTCCCCTTATCGAGCATAACAAAGGCCCCTGGTCGAGTATAACAAAGGCCCCTAATGGAGTATAACAAAGACCCTGATGGAGTATAACAATGTCCCCTGGTCGATATAAACAAAGCCCCCTGATCGAGTATAACAAAGTCCCCTGATCGAGAATAACAAAGTCCCTTGATCGAGTGTAACAAAAGCCCCTAATCCAATATAACAAAGGCCCCCGGTTGAGTATAACAAAGCATGCTGATCGAGTATAGCAAAGTCCCCTGATCGAGTGTAACACATCCCCTGATCGAGTAAAACATATTCCCTGATCCTGTATAACAAAGTTCCCTGATGGAGTATAACAAAGTCCCCTGGTCGATATAAACAAAGCCCCCTGCTCAAGTATAACAAAGTCCCCTGATCGAGTATAACAAAGTCCTCTGATCGAGTATAACAAACGCTCTTGATCGAGTATAATAAAGGCCCTGATCGAGTAAAACAATGTTCCCCGATCGAGTATAATAAAATCCTCTGATCGAATATAAAACAGCCCCCAGATCGAGTAAAACAAAGTCTCCTTGTTGAGTGTAACAAAGTCCCTTGATCGAGTAATAAGGCCCCCTGATCGAGTAAAACAATGTTCCCCGATCGAGTATAACAAAGTCCTCTGATCGAGTATAACAAAATTCCGTGGTCGTGTATAACAAACTCCCCTGGTCGAGTATAACAATTTCCCCTGATCGATTATAACAAAGTCCCCTGGTTGAGTATAACAAAGGCCCATGATCGAGTATAACAAAGGCCCCTAATCGAGTATAACAAATTCCCCTGATCGAGTATAACAAATTCCCCTTATCGAGTATAACAAAGTCCCCTGGTCGAGCACAACAAAGCACCCTGGTCGAGTATAACAAAGCCCCCTGATCGAGTATAACAAAGTCCCCTGATCCAGTATATCAAACCCCCCTGGTGGAGCATAATAAAGGCCCTGATCGAGTATAACAAGGTCTCATGATCGAGTATAACAAAGTCCCCTGATCGAGCATAACAAAGGCCCCTGATCGAGTATAACAAAGCCCACTGATCGAGTATAACAAAGGCCCCTAATCGAGTCTAACAAAGTCCCTTAAAGTTATTTGAACGCTATTTAAAGTTAGTTTAACGACATTTAAAGTTTGTCTAACGCCCTTTAATGTTAATTTAACGCCATTTGAAGCACATTTAACAATATTTAAAGCAAGTATAACGCCATTTAAAGTTAGTTTAACACCATTTGAAGCACGTTTAACGCCATTTAAAGTTAGTTTAACGCCATTTAAAGTTAGTTTAACGCCATTTAAAGTTTGTGTAATGACATTTAATGATAGTTTAACGCCATTAACATTGGTTGAACGCCATTTAAAGTTAGTTGAATGCGAGTTAAAGTTAGTTGAACGCCATTTAAAGATAGTTTATCGCCATTTAAAGTTAGTTTAACGCCTTTAAAGTTAGTTTAACGCCTTTCGAAGTTAGTTTAACGCCATTTGAAGTTAGTTTAACGCCATTTAAAGTTAGTTTAACGCCTTTAAAGTTAGTTTAACACCATTTGAAGCACGTTTAACGCCATTTAAAGTTAGTTTAACGCCATTTCGATCACGGGACTATGTTATACCCGATTAGGGCGTTTGTTATACTTGGATCAGGGCCTTGTTATGCTGGATGAGGGGTTTGATACCCGACCAGGGACCTTGTTATACTCGACCATGGAACTTTGTTTTACCTCGATCAGGAATTTGTTATACTCGATTAGGGTCTTTGTTATACTTGATGAGGGGCCCGATCAATGGCCTTGTTATACTCCAATCAGGGCCTTTTATACTCGATGAGGGGGCTTGATATACTCGATCAGGGCTTTGCTATACTCGATCAGGGGCTTAGTTATACTCGAACAAGGGCCTTTGTTGTACCTGATGAGGGCTCTTGTTGTACTCTATCAGGGGCCTTGTTATACTCGATCAGGGGACTTGTTATACTCGATCACTGGGCTTTGTTATACTCGATCAGGGAATTTGTTATACTCGATTAGTGGACTTGTTATACCCGGATCGGTTATACCGACCAGGGGCCTTTTGTTATGCCTCGATGAGGGGCCTTTGTTATGCCTCGATGAGGGATGATATAATCTCGATCAGGAACTTTGTTATACCTCGATGAGGGGCTTTGATACTTGATCAGGGGCCCTCGATCAGGGCCTTTGTTATACTCGATGAGGGGATATGTTATACCGACCAGGGCTTTATATACTCGACCAGGGGACTTTGTTATACTTGTTCAGGGGCCCTTGATCAGTGGCCCTTTGTTATACCTCGATCAGGGGCCTTTGTTATTCTCGATCAGTGGCCTTTGTTATACTCCTGTGCAGGGGCTTTGTTATACTCGAGCAGGGCCTTGTTATACTCGATTAGGGGCCTTGTTCTACTCGATCAGGGGCCTTTATACTCGATGAGGGGGCTTTGTTATACTCGACCAGGGACTTTGTTATACTCGACCAGGACTTTGTTATACTTGATCAGGGACTTTGTTATACTCAATCAGGGAATTTGTTACCTCGACCAGGAACTTTGTTATACTCGACCAGAGGACTTTGTTATAATTTGGATCAGGGGCTCGATCAGGGGCCTTGTTATACCTTCGATCAGGCCCATTGTAATACTCGATGAGAGGCTTTTGTTATACTCGATCAGGGACTATGTTATACTCGATGAGGGGCCTTTGTTATTCTCGATCAGGTCCTTTGTTATACTCCGATCAGGGCCTTTTGTTATACTCGATTAGGGGCTTGCTATACTCGATGAGGGGGCTTTGTTATGCTCGATCAGGGATATGTTATACTCGATCAGGTAACTTTGTTATACTCGATGAGGGGCTTTATTCGACCAGGCGACTTTGTTATACTCGACCAGGGGACTTTGTTATACTCGATCAGGGGACTTTGTTATACTCGATCAGTGGACTTTGTTTTACTCCGATCAGCGGTCTTTGTTATACTCAATCAGGGAATTTGTTATACTCGATTAGGGTCTTTTATATTTGGATCAGGGGCCCCGATCAGGGCCTTTGTTATACTCGATCAGGTCTTTGTACACTATGAGGGGCTTTTGTTATACTCTCGATCAGGGACTATACTGGATCAGGTCCTTGTTATACTCGATCAGGGCCTTTATACCTTATAGGGCCTTTGTTAAAATCGATCGATCAGGCTTGCTATACTCGATCAGGGTCTTGCTTGTGTACTCGATCAGGACCTTGTTATACTCGATAACAGGTCTCAGGACTTTTGTTTATACTGATCAGAATTTGTTATTCTCGATCAGTGGACCCTGTTATACCTGACCAGGGACCATATTATATCCGATGAGGGGCTTAGAAATAT
>NW_024752848.1:0-37060 GCF_018991925.1 Homarus americanus | reverse complement strand
ATAACAAGGCTGATCAAGTATAACCAAACCCACACTGATCGTGTGCCTTAAAACCCTCATCAGAGTATATTAAAGTCCCCAGATCGATATAACAATTTCCCTGAACAAGTATAAACAAGAAGATGCTGATCCAGTATAACAAGTTCCTTCATCGAGCATGGCAAGTCCCTGATCGGGTACAACGAAGGCCCTGATCAGTATAACAAGAATCCGTTGTGATATAAACAAAGTCCTGAGTCGAGTATAATAAGGTTCCCTAATCGAGTATAACAAAGCCCCCCCTGATGATCTGATATAGCAAAGATCCTGATCGAGAATATAACAAAGTCCCTGATCGACCTAACAAAAGGCCCTAATCGAGTTTAACAAGGCCCCTGATCGAGTATAACAAAAGTCCTGAATGGAGTATAACAAACTCCCATGGTCAGAGTATAACAAAGTCTTCTGATCAGAACCTGCCAAGTCCGCTGATCAGCGGTGGCGAGAGACTCCTGATCCGGTATAACAAAGTCCCTGATCGAGGTATAACAAGTCCCTGAACGATTATAACCAAAGCCCTGATCGAGTATAACAAGTTCCCTAATCAGGTATACCTGATCGAGTATAACAAAGTCCCTGATCGAGTATAACATAGTCCCTGATCGAGGATAACAAAGTCCTCTGATCGAGTATAACAAAGTCCCTGAACAGTATAACAAAGCCCTGATCGAGTATAACAAAGTCCCCTTATCGAGAATAACAAAGTCCCTGATCGAGTATAACAAAGCCCTCTCATCAAGTATAACCAAGCCCTGATCGAGTATAACAAAGTCCCTGGTTGAGTATAACAAGTCCCTCATCGAGTATAACAAAGGCCCCTGATCGAGTATAACAAAGTTCCCTGATCGGTATAACAAAGCCCCTAATCGAGTATAACAAAGTCCCCTTATCGAGAATAACAAAGTCCCTGGTCGAGTATAACAAAGTCCCTGATCGAGAATAACAAAGGCCCCTGATCGAGTATAACAAAGGCCCTGATCGAGTATAACAAAGTCCCCTGATCGAGTATAACAAAGCCCCTGATCGAGTAAAACAAAGTCCCCTGATCGAGAATAACAAAGTCCCCTCACCGAGTATAACAAGGCCCTGATCGAATATAACAAAGGTGCCAGAACGAGGATAACAAAGGCCCCTGATCGAGTATAACAAAGTTCCCTGATCGAGTTTAACAAAGGCCCCTCATCGAGTATAAAGTCCTGGTCGAGTAGATCAAGGCCCTGATCGAATATAACAAAGGTGCCAGAACAAGGATAAAAAGGCCCCTGATCAGGTAACAAAGTTCCTGATCGAGGATAAAAAAGTCCTGATCGGGTATAACAAAAGTCCCCTGATCGAGAATAACAAAGTCCCCTGATCGAGTATAACAAAGCCCCTAATCGAGTATAAAAAGTGCCCTCATCGAGTATAACAAAGTCCCTGATCGAGTATAACAAAGCCCCTCGTCGAGTATAACAGAGTCCCTGATTGAGGATAACAAAGTCCTTGATCGAGTATAACAAAGTTCCCTCATCGAGTATAACAAAGTCTCCTCATCGAGTATAACAAAGTCCCTGATCGCGTATAACAAGGCCTCTGATCGGGTATAACAAAGATCCCTGATCGAGTTTAACAAAGTCCCTGATCGAGTATACCAAAGGACCCTGATCGAGTTTAACAAAGGCCCTTGATCGAGAATAACAAAGTCCCTGTTCAGTATAACAAACTCCCTGGTCGAGTATAACAAAGTCCCTGATTGAGTATAAAAGCCCTTGAACGATTATAACAAAGGCTCCTGATCAAGTATAACAAAGCCCCCTGATCGTGTATAACAAAGCCCCCTCATCGAGTATAACAAAGTCCCCAGATCAAGTATAACCAATTCCCTGAACAAGTATAACAAAGTCCCTGATCGAGTATAACAAAGTCCCCTCACCAGTATAACAAAGTTCCTGATCGAGTATAGCAAAGTCCCTGATCGCGTACAACAAAGGCCCCTGATCGAGTATAACAAAGTTCGCTGAACGAGTATAACAAAGTCCCTGATCGAGTATAACATAGTTCCTAATCGAGTATAAAGCCCCTGATCGGGTATAACAAAGTTCCTGATCGAGTATAACAAAGTCCCTGATCAACTATAACAAAGGCCCCTAATCAGGTTTAACAAAGGCCCTAATCGAGTATAAAGTCCCTGGTCGAGTATAACAAACTCCCATGGTCGAGTATAACAAAGTCTCCTGATCGAGTATAACAAAGTCCCTTGATCGAGTATAACAAACCCCCTCATCGAGTTTAACAGGCCCCTCATCGAGTATAACAAAGTCCCTGGTCGAGTATAACAAACTCCCTGGTCGAGTATAACAAAGTCTCCTCATCGAGTATAACAAATTCCCTTATCGAGTATAACAAAGGCCCTAATCGAGTTTAACAAGGCCCCTCATCGAGTATAACAAGGCCCTGATCGAATATAACAAAGGTGCCTGAATGAGTATAACAAAGGCCCCTGATCGGGTATAACAAATTTCCCTGATCGTGTATAACAAAGTCCCTGATCGAGTATAACAAAGTCCCTGAACGATTATAACAAGGCCCTGATCGAATATAACTAAGTTAACTGATCGAGTAAAACAAAACCCCCTGATTGAGTATAACAAAGTCCCCTGGTCGAGTATAACAAAGGCCCCTGATCGAATATAACAAAGGTGCCAGAACGAGGATAACAGGCCCCTGATCGAGTATAACAAAGTTTCCTGATCGAGTTTAACAAAGGCCCCTCATCGAGTATAAACAAAGTCCCCTGTCGAGTATAACAAAGGCCCCTGATCGAATATAACAAAGGTGCAGAACAAGGATAACAAAGGCCCCTGATCGAGTATAACAAAGTTCCTGATCGAGGATAACAAAGTCCCCTGATCGTATAACAAAGTCCCCTGATCGAGAATAACAAAGTCCCTGATCGAGTATAACAAAGCCCCTAATCGAGTATAAAAAAGTGCCCCTATCGAGCATAAATTGCAGTCCCTGATCGAGTATAACAAAGCCCCTCGTCGAGTATATAACAGAGTCCCCTGATTGAGGATAACAAAGTACTTGATCGGTATAACAAAGTCCCCCATCGAGTGGCAACAAAGTCCCCTAATGAAAGTATAACAAAGTCCCTGATCGCGATAACAGCCTGATCGAGAAAATAAAGAGATCCCTGATCGAGCTTAACAAAGTCCCCTGATCGAGCATACCAAAGACCCTGATCGAGTTTAACAAAGGCCCTGATCGAGAATAACAAAGTCCCCTCAATGAAAGTATAAATAAACTCCCCTGGTAGAGCATAACAAAGCCCTGATTGAGTATAAAGAGCCTTGAACGATTATAAATAAAGTGCCCTGATCAAGTATAACAAAGTCCCCTGATTGAGTATAAAAAGCCCCTTGAACGATTATAACAAAGGATCCTGATCAAGTATAACAAAGCCCCCCTGATCGTGTATAACAAAGTCCCCAGATCAAGTATAACCAATTCCCCTGAACAAGTATAACAAAGTCCCCTGATCGAGTATAGCAAAGTCCCCTGATCGCGTACAACAAAGGCCCCTGATCGAGTATAACAAAGTTCGCTGAACGAGTATAACAAAGTCCCCTGATCGAGTATAACATAGTTCCCTAATCGAGTATAACAAAGCCCCCTGATCGAGTATAACAAAGTTCCCTGATCGAGTATAACAAAGTCCCCTGATCAACTATAACAAAGGCCCCTAATCGAGTTTAACAAAGGCCCCTCATCGAGTATAACAAAGTCCCCTGGTCGAGTATAACAAACTCCCATGGTCGAGTATAACAAAGTCTCCTGATCGAGTATAACAAAGTCCCTTGATCGAGTATAACAAACCCCCCTCATCGAGTTTAACAAAGGCCCCTCATCGAGTATAACAAAGTCCCCTGGTCGAGTATAACAAACTCCCCTGGTCGAGTATAACAAAGTCTCCTCATCGAGTATAACAAATTCCCCTTATCGAGTATAACAAAGGCCCCTAATCGAGTTTAACAAAGGCCCCTCATCGAGTATAACAAAGGCCCCTGATCGAATATAACAAAGGTGCCTAAACGAGTATAACAAAGGCCCCTGATCGAGTATAACAAATTTCCCTGATCGAGTATAACAAAGTCCCCTGATCGGGTATAACAAAGTCCTGATCGAGAATAACAAAGTCCCCTGATCGAGTATAACAAAGTCCCCTGATCGAGTATAACAAAAAGCCCTAATCGAGTATATAACAAAGTGCCTCATCGAGTATATAACAAAGTCCTGGATCGTTATAATGCCCCCATCGAGTATAACAAAGTCCCTCATCGAGTATAACAAAGGCCCTGATCGCTGTGGAGATAACAAAGTCCCCTGATCGAGTATAACAAAGTCCCCTGAACGATTATAACAAAGGCCCCTAATCGAGTATAACAAAGTCCCCTGATCGAGTTTAACAAAGGCCCCTGGTCGAGTATAACAAAGTCCCCTGATCGAGTATATCAAAGGACCCTGATCGAGTTTAACAAAAGCCCTTGATCGAGTATAACAAACTCCCCTGGTCGGGTATAACAAACTCCCCTGGTCGAGTATAACAAAGTCCCCTGATCGAGTATAAGAAAGTCCCCTGATTGAGTATAACAAAGTCCCTTGAACTATTATAACAAAGGCCCCTGATCAAGTATAACAAAGCCCCCCTGATCGTGTATAACAAAGCCCCCTCATCGAGTATAACAAAGTCCCCAGATCAAGTATAACAAAGTCCCCTAAACGAGTATAACAAAGTCCCCTGAACGAGAATAACAAAATCCCCTGATCGAGTATAACAAATGACCCTGATCGAGTTTAACAAAGGCCCCTGATCGAGTATAACAAAGTCCCCTGGTCGAGTATAACAAAGGCCCCTCATCGAGTTTAACAAAGGCCCCTCATCGAGTTTAACAAAAGGCCCCTGATCGAGTATATAACAAAGTCTCTGATCGAGTATAACAAAGTCCCTGATCAAGTATAACAAAGGCCTTGATCGAGTATAACAAAGTCCCTGATCGAGTATAACAAAGGCCCCTAATCGAGTTTCTAACAAAGTGCCCCTCATCGAGTATAACAAAAGGCCCCTGATCGAATATAACAAAGGTGCCTGAACGTATAACAAAAGCCCCTGATCGAGTATAACAAATTTCCCAGATCGAGTATAACAAAGTCCCCTGATCGGGTATAACAAAGTCCCCCTGATCGAGAATATCAAAGTCCCCTGATCGAGTATAACAAAGTCCCCTGATCGAGTATAACAAAGCCCCCTAATCGAGTATAACAAAGAGCCCTCATCGAGTATAACAAAGTCCCCTGATCGAGTGGCAATGTAAAGCCCTCATCGAGCATAACAAAGTCCCCTGATCGAGTATATAACAAAGTCCCCTGATCGAGTATATAACAAAGGCCTCTCTGATCGCGTATAACAAAGTCCCTGATCGAAAGTAACAAAACCCTCGAACGATTATAACAGCGCCTCTGATCGAGCATAACAAAGTCCCCTGATCGAGTTTTAACAGCGCCCCTGGTCGAGTATAACAAAGTCCCCTGATCGAGTATAACAAAGGACCCTGATCGAGTTTAACAAAGGCCCTTGATCGAGTATAACAAAGTCCCCTGGTCGAGTATAACAAACTCCCCTGAACGATTATGACAAAGGCCCCTGATCGAGTTTAACAAAGGCCCCTGATCGAGTATAACAAAGTCCCCTGATCGAGTATATCAAACTCCCCTGGTCGAGTATAACAAAGTCCCTTGATCGAGTATAACAAAGTCCCCTGATCGAGTATAACAAAGTCCCTTGAAAGATTATAACAAAGGCCTCTGTTCAAGTATAACAAAGCCCTCTCATCGTGTATAACAAAGCCCCCTCATCGAGTATAACAAAGTCCCCTGATCAAGTATAACAAAGTCCCCTGAACGAGTATAACAAAGTCCCCTGAACGATTATAACAAAGGCCCCTGATCGAGTATAACAAAGTTCCCTCATCGAGTTTAACAAAGGCCCCTGATCGAGTATAACAAAGTCCCCTGGTCGAGTATAACAAAGGCCCCTCATCGAGTTTAACAAAGGCCCCTCATCGAGTATAACAAAGTCCCCTGATAAAGTATTACAAAGTCCCCTGAACGAGTATAACAAAGTCCCCTGATCGAGAATAACAAAGTCCGCTGATCGAGTATAACAAAGTCCCCTGATCGAGTATAACAAAGGCCCCTCATCGAGTATAACAAAGGCTCCTAATGGAGTTTAACAAAGGCCCCAGATCGAGTATAACAAAGTCCCCTGGTCGAGTATAAAAGCCCCCTGGTCGAGTATAACAAAGTCCCCTGATCGAGTATAACAAAGACCCCTGATCGAGTATAACAATGTCCCCTGAACGATTATAACAAAATCCCTGATCGAGTATAACAAAGTCCCTGATCGAGTACAACAAAGTCCCTGATCGAGCTTTCTAACAAAGGCCCTGATCGAGTATAACAAAGTCCCTGATCGAGTATAATGTCTCCTTATCAAGTATAACAAAGTCCCCTGGATCAAGTATAACAAAGGCCTCTGATCGAGTATAACAAAGTCCCCTGATCGAGTATAACAAAGGCCCCTAATCGAGTTTAACAAAGGCCCCTCATCGAGTATAACAAAGGCCCCTGATCGAATATAACAAAGGTGCCTGAACGTATAACAAAGGCCCCTGATCGAGTATAACATATTTCCCAGATCGAGTATAACAAAGTCCCCTGATCGGGAATAACAAAGTCCCCCTGATCGAGAATAACAAAGTCCCCTGATCGAGTATAACAAAGTCCCCTGATCGAGTATAACAAAGCCCCCTAATCGAGTATAACAAAGAGCCCTCATCGAGTATAACAAAGTCCCCTGATCGAGTATAACAAAGCCCCCTCAACGAGTATAACAAAGTCCCCTGATCAAGGATAAGAAAGTCCTTGATCGAGTATAACAAAGACCCCTCATCGAGTATAACAAAGTCTCCTGATCGAGTATAACAAAGTCCCCTGATCGAGTATAACAGCGCCCTGATCGCGTATATAACAAAGTCCCCTGATCGAGAGTAAGAAAGTCCCTGAACGATTATAACAAAGGCCCCTCATCGAGTATAACAAAGTCCCCTGATCGAGTTTAACAAAGGCCCCTGGTCGAGTATAACAAAGTCCCCTCATCGAGTATAACAAAGGCCCCTGATCGAGTTTAACAAAGGCCCTTGATCGAGTATAACAAAGTCCCCTGGTCGAGTATAACAAACTCCCCTGGTCGAGTATAACAAAGTCCCCTGATCGAGTATAAGAAAGTCCCCTGATTGAGTATAACAAAGTCCCTTGAACTATTATAACAAAGGCCCCTGATCAAGTATAACAAAGCCCCCCTGATCGTGTATAACAAAGCCACCTCATCGAGTATAACAAAGTCCCCAGATCAAGTATAAGAAAGTCCCCTAAACGAGTATATCAAAGTCCCCTGATCGAGAATAACAAAATCCCCTGATCGAGTATAACAAACGACCCTGATCGAGTTTAACAAAGGCCCCTGATCGAGTATAACAAAGTCCCCTGGTCGAGTATAACAAAGGCCCCTCATCGAGTTTAACAAAGGCCCCTCATCGAGTATAACAAAGTCCCCTGATCTAGTATAACAAAGTCTCCTGATTGAGTATAACAAAGTCCCCTGATCGAGTATAACAAAGGCCTCTGATTGAGTATAACAAAGTCCCCTGATCGAGTATAACCAAGTCCCCTGATCGAGTATAACAAAGGCCTCTAATCGAGTTTAACAAAGGCCCCTGATCGAGTATAACAAAGTCCCCTGATCGAGTATGTCAAACTCCCCTGGTCGAGTATAACAAAGTCCCCTGATCGAGTATAACAAAGTCCCCTGATCGAGTATAACAAAGTCCCTTGAACGATTATAACAAAGGCCTCTGATCAAGTATAACAAAACCCCCTGATTGAGTATAACAAAGTCCCCTGGTCGAGTATAACAAAGGCCCCTGATCGAATATAACAAAGGTGCCAGAGCGAGGATAACAAAGGCCCCTGATCGAGTATAACAAAGTCCTATCGATCATATAACAAAGTTCCTCATCGAGTATAACAAAGCCCCTGATCAGTACAACAAGTCCCCTGATCGTTTAACAAAGGCCCCTGATCGAGTATAACAAAGTCCCCTGGTCGAGTATAACAAAGTTCCTGATGGGGATAACAAAGTCCCCTGATCGGGTATAATCCCTGATCGAAAATAACAAAAGTCCCTGATCGAGTATAACCTTTAATCGGTATAAAAAAGTGCCTCTAGGTATATAACAAAGTCCTGATCCGGTATAACAAAGCCCCTCATCAAATATAACTAGGTCCCCCCTGATTGGGGATAACAAAGTGCTTGATCCAGGTATAACAAGAATCCCCTCATCGAGTATAACAAGAGTCTCCCTCATAAGAACAAACAAAGTCCTGATGCAGCGTATAACAAAGGCCTCTGATCCGAGTATAACAAGATCCCTGATCCGGAGTTTAACAAAGTCCCCTGATCGAGTATACCAAGGACCCTGATCGAGTTTAACAAAGGCCGCCAGTCGAGAATAACAAAGTCCCCTGGTCGAGTATAACAAACTCCCTGGTAGAGAGTATAACAAAGTCCCCTGATTGAGTATAAAAAAGCCCCTTGAACGATTATAACAAAGGCTCTGATCAAGTATAACAAAGCCCCCTGATCATTGACATAACAAAGTCCCCCAGATCAAGTATAACCAATTCCCTGAACAAGTATAACAAAAGTCCCCTGATCAGGTATAACAAAGTCCCCTCACCCTTTGAGTATAACCAAAAAGTTCCCTGATCGAGTATAGCAAGTCCCTGATCGGCGTACAACAAAAGGCCCTGATCGAGTATAACAAAGTCGCTGAAACAGTATAACAAAGTCCCTGATCGAGTATAACATAGTTCCCTAATCGAGTAGCAAAAGCCCCTGATCGAGTATAACAAGTTCCTGATCGAGTATAACAAAGTCCCCTGATCAACTATAACAAGGCCCCTAATCGAGAGGTTTAACAAAGGCCCCTAATTGAGTATAACAAAAGTCCCCTGGTCAGGTATAACAGCTCCCCATGGTCGAGAGTATAACAAAAGTCTCCTGATCGAGTATAACAAAAGTCCCATGATCGAGTATATAACAAACCCCCTCATCGGGTTTAACAAAGGCCCTCATCGAGGTATAACAAAAGTCCCCTGATGGGGTATAACCAAACTCCCCTAATTAGGAGTATAATAAAGTCTCCTCATCGAGGTATAACAAATTACCCTTATCGAGTATAACAAAGGCCCCTAATCCCGAGAGTTTAACAAAGGCCCCTCGCCGAGGTATAACAAAAAGGCCCCTGATCGAATATAACAAAAGGTGCCTAAACGAAATTATAACAAAGACTGATCGAGGTAACAAATTTCCCTGATCGAGTATAACAAAGTCCCCTGATCCCGAGGGTATAACAAGTCCCCTGATCGCGAGAATAACAAAGTCCCCTGATCCCTAAAAGTATAACAAAGTCCCTGATCAGGTATAACCAAAGCCCCTAATCGAGTGTTATAACAAAGTGCCCTCATCGAGTATAACAAAAGTCCCCTGATCGAAATTATAACAAAGAAGCCCCCTCGCCGAAGGAGTATAACAAAAAGTCCCCTCGCCGAAATTATAACAAAAGGGCCTCTGATACGCGTATAACAAAGTCCCCTGATCGAGGAGTATAACAAAAGTCCCTAGTTGATTATAACAAAAGGCCCTAATCTAAAGGTATAACAAAGATCCCCTGATCCGGGTTAACAAAGGCCCTGATTACCGAGTATAACAAGTCCCTGATCGAGTATATCAAGGACCTGATCGAGTTTAACAAAAGCCCTTGATCGAGTATAACAAACTCCCTGGTCGAAAAGGTATAACAAACTCCCTGGTCGAGTATAACAAAAGTCCCTGATCGGTATAAGAAAAGTCCCTGATTGAGTATAACAAAGTCCCTTGAACTATTATAACCACAAAGGCCCTGATCCAAGTATAACAAGCCCCCTGATCGTGTATAACAAAGCCCCTCATCGAGTATAACAAAAGGTCCCCAGATCCATTATAACAAAGTCCCCTAAACGAGTATAACAAGTCCCTGAACGAGAATAACAAAAATCCTGATCGTTATAACAAATGACCTGATCAGGAGAGTTTAACAAGGCCCTGATCGAAAAGGTATAACAAAAGTCCCTGGTCAAAAGTATAACAAAAGGCCCTCATCCCGAGGTTTAACAAGGCCCTCATCGAGTATAACAAAGTCCCCTGATCCCGAGTATAACAAAGTCTCCTGATCCGAGTATCGCAAAGTCCCCTGATCCAAGTATAACAAAAAGGCCTCTGATCGAGTATAACAAAAGTCCCTGATCGAGTATAACAAAAGGCCCCTAATCGGAGTTTAACAAAGGCCCCTCATCGAGGTATAACAAAAGGCCCCTGATCCCGAATATAACAAGGTGCCTGAACGTATAACAAAGGCCCTGATCGAGTATAACAAATTTCCCAGATCAGGTATAATAAAGTCCCTGATCGGGTATAACAAAGAAGTCCCCTGATCGAGAATAACAAAGGTCCCTGATCGAGTATAACAAAGTCCCCTGATCGAGTATAACAAAGCCCCCTAATCAGGTATAACAAAGAGCCCTCATCGATTATAACAAAGTCCCCTGATCGAGTATAACAAAGCCCCCTCATCGAGTATAACAAAGATCCCCTGATCGAGGTATAACAAAGTCCCTGATCCGGAGTATAACAAAAGGCCTCTGATCGCGTATAACAAAAGGTCCCCTGATCGAGTATAACAAAAAGTCCCTGAGCAGAGATTATAACAAAAGGCCTCTGATAAAGGTATAACAAAGTCCCCTGATCCGAGTTTAACAAAGGCCCTGGTCGGTATAACAAAGTCCCCTGATCGAGTATAACAAAAGGACCTGATCGAGTTTAACAAGGCCCTTGATCCCGAGTATAACCAAAGTCCCCTGGTCGAGTATAACAAACTCCCTGAACGATTATGACAAAAGGCCCTGATCGAGTTTAACAAAAGGCCCCTTATCGAGTATAACAAAAGTCCCTGATCGGTATATCAAACTCCCCTGGTCGAGGTATAACAAAGTCCCTTGATCGAGTATAACAAGTCCCTGATCGAGTATAACAAAGTCCCTTGAAGATTATAACAAGGCCTCTGTTCAGAGTATATAAAGCCCTCGCATCGTGTATAACCAGCCCCCCTCATCGGGTATAGCAAAGTCCCTGATCCAAGTATAACAAAGTCCCTGAACAGAGTATAACAAAAGTCCCTGAACGATTATAACAAAAGGCCCTGATAGAGTATAACAAAAGTTCCTCATCAGCAGTTTTAACAAAGGCCCTGATCGAGTATAACAAAGTCCTGATGCAATTAACAAGGCCCTCATCGGGATTTTAACAAAAGGCCCCTCGCCATTCTTAAAGTCCCCTGATAAGAGTATTACAAAGTCCCCTGAACGAGTATAACAAAAGTCCCCTGATAAAGGAAATAACAAGAATCCGCTGATAAAGGTATAACAAAGTCCCCTGATCGGTATAACAAAAGGCCCTCGCCAGTATAACAAAAGCCCTAATGGGAGTTTAACAAAGGCCCCTGATCCAGGTAACAAAGTCCCCTGGTCTGCGTGTATAAAAGCTCCCCTGGTCGAGTATAACAAAAGTCCCCTGATCGAGAGTATAACAAAAGACCCTGATCATGAGTATAACAATGTCCCTGAGCGATTATAACAAAATCCCTGATCGAATATAACAAAAGTCCTGATCGAGTACAACAAAGTCCCTGATCAGGTTTAACAAAGGCCCTGATCAGGTATAACAAAGTCCCTGATCGGTATAACAAAAGTCTCCTTATAAAGGTATAACCAAAGAGTCCCCTGATCCAGAAGTATAACAAAGGGCCTCTGATCGAGGTATAACAAAAGTCCCTGATCGAGGTATAACAAAAAGGCCCTAATCAGGGAATTTAACAAAAGGCCCTCATCGAGTATAACAAAGGCCCCTGATCCGGAATATAACAAAGGTGCCTGAACGTATAACAAGGCCCCTGATCGAGTATAACATATTTCCCCGGATCGAGTATAACAAGTCCCCTGATCGGAATAGCCAAATCCCCCCTGATCGAGAATAACAAAGTCCCCTGATCGAGAGTATAACAAAAGTCCCCTGATCGAGTGTAACAAAGAAGCCCCCTAATCGAGTATAACAAGAGCCCTCATCGAGTATAACAAAGTCCCTGATCGAGAGTATAACCAAAGAAGCCCCTCTCAGCTTGAGTATAACAAAAGTCCCTGATCAGGGATAAGAAAGTCCTTGATACGAGTATAACAAGACCCCTCATCAGGTATAACAAAAGTCTCCTGATCGAGAGTATAACAAAGTCCCCTGATGAGTATAACAAAGGCCTCTGATCATGCGTATAACAAAGTCCCTGATCGAGTATAAGAAAAGTCCCTGAACGGTGCAACGAGGCCCCTGATCCGAGTATAACAAAGTCCCCTGATCCGAGTTTAACCAGGCCCTGGTCGAGTATAACAAGGTCCCCTCATCGAGTATAACAAAGGCCCCTGATCCGGAGTTTAACAAAGGCCCTTGATACGAGTATAACAAGTCCCTGGTCGAGTATAACAAGCTCCCTGGTCGAGTACTAACAAAGTCCCTGATCGAGTATAAGAAAGTCCCTGATTTGATATAACAAAAGTCCCTTGAACTATTATAACAAAGGCCCCTGATCCAAGTATAACAAAGCCCCCTGATCGTGTATAACAAAGCCACCTCATCGAGTATAACAAAAGTCCCCAGATCAAGTATAAGAAAGTCCCCCTAAACTTGAGTATATATCAAAGTCCCCTGATCGAGAATAACAAATCCCCTGATCGAGTATAACAAACGACCTGATCGAGAGTTTAACAAGGCCCCTGATCGAGTATAACAAAAAGTCCCTGGTCGAGGTATAACAAAAGGCCCCTCCTTGAGGTTTAACAAAAGGCCCCTCATCGAGTAACAAAAGTCCCTGATCCTAGTATAACAAAAGTCTCTGATTGGGTATAAAGTCCCTGATCGAGTATAACAAAGGCCTCCTGATTGAGTATAACAAAAGTCCTGATCGAGTATAACCAAGTCCCTGATAAAGGTATAACAAACGCCTCCTAATCCCGAGTTTAACAAAGGCCCTGATCCGAGTATAACAAAGTCCCTGATGAAAAGTGTCAAACTCCCTGGTCGAGTATAACAAAGTCCCCTGATCGAGTATAACAAAGTCCCTGATCGAGTATAACAAAAGTCCCTTGAACTTGATTATAACAAAGGCCTCTGATCCGTATAACAAAAGCCCTCTCATCGTATAACAAAGCCCCCTCATCGAGTATAACAAAAAAGTCCCCTGAGCGATTATAACAAAGTCCCTGAACGAGTATAACAAAAAAGTCCCCTGAACGATTATAACAAAGGCCCCTGATCGAGTATAACAAAAGTTCCCTCATCGGTATAACAAAGCCCCTGATCCGAGTACAACAAAGTCCCCTGATCGAGAGTTTAACAAAGGCCCTGATCGAGAGTATAACAAAAGTCCCCTGATGCGAGTATAACAAAGGCCCCTCATCGGGATTTAACAAAGGCCCCTCATCGAGTATAACAAAGTCCCCTGATAAAAAGTATTACAAAAGTCCCTGAACGAGTATAACAAAGTCCCCTGATCAAGAATAACAAGAATCCCGCTGATCAGGTATAAGCAAAAGTCCCCTGATCCAGGTATAACAAAGGCCCCTCATCGGTATAACAAAGCCCTAATGGAGTTTAACAAGGCCCCTGATCGAGTATAACAAAGTCCCCTGGTCTCGTGTATAAAAAGCTCCCTGGTCGAGTATAACAAAGTCCCCTGATCCCGAGTATAACAAAGTCCCCTGATCGAGTATAACAATGTCCCTTGAACAGGAATTAAAACAAAATCCCTGGTCGTATAACAAAGGCCCTCATTGAGTATAACAAAATCTGATGAGTACAACAAAGTCCCCTGATCAGGTTTAACAAAGGCCCCTGATCGAGTATAACAAAGTCCC
Source organism: Homarus americanus (assembly GCF_018991925.1). Taxonomy (NCBI): domain Eukaryota; kingdom Metazoa; phylum Arthropoda; class Malacostraca; order Decapoda; family Nephropidae; genus Homarus; species Homarus americanus. Next base: position 22,864 of record NW_024752848.1, on the reverse strand, counting down.
TGGTCGAGTATAACAAAAGTACCCTGATCGAGTATAACAAAGAGTTCCCTGAACGGTGTAACAAAGTCACCTAATCACCTGGTCGAGTATAACAAAGGCCCTCATCGAGAGTATAACAAAGTCCCTGATCAGGTATAACAAAGTCACCATATCGAGTTTAACAAAGGCCCTGATCGATATAACAAAGTCCCTGGTCGAGTATAACAATGGCCCTCATCGGGTTTAACAAGGCTCATCAGTATAGAAAGTCCCCTGATCGGGTACAACAAAGGCCCGTGATCGAGTATAACAAAGTCCGCTGAACAGGTATAACAAAAGACCCTGATCGAGTATAACAAAGTTCCCTAATCAGTATAACAAAGCCCTGATCGAGTATAACAAAGATCCTGATCGAGTATAACAAAGTCCCTGATCGACTATAACAAAGGCCCCTCATCGAGTATAACAAAAGCCCCTAATGGAGTTTAACAAAGGCCCTGATCGAGTATAACAAAGTCCTGGTTCGTGTATAAAAAGCTCCCTGGTCGAGTATAACAAAGTCCCCTGATCGGAAGTATAACAAAGTCCCTGATCAGGTATAACAATGTCCCTGAACGATTAAACAAAATCCTACAAAGTCCCTGATCCCGGTACAACAAGTCCCTGATCAGGGTTTGCAACAAGGCCCTGATCGAGTATAACAAAGTCCCTGGTCGAAGAGTATAACAAACTCCCTGGTCAAAAGGTATAACAAAGTCCCTGATCCAGTATAATAAAGTCCCCTGATCGGAAATTATAACAAAGTTCCCTGAACTGATTGGCAACAAAAGTCACCTGGTCGAGAGTATAACAAAGGCCCCTCATCGAGTATAACAAAGTCCCTGATCCAGGTATAACAAAGTCACCATATCGAGTTTAACAAGGCCCCTGATCGAGGTATATAAAGTCCCTGGTCGAGAGTATAACAAAAGGCCCTCATCGAGAGTTTAACAAAGGCCCACCTCATCGGTATAGCAAAGTCCCCTGATCGGGTACAACAAAAGGCCCGTGATCGAGTATAACAAAGTCCGCTGAACGAGGTATAACAAAGTCCCCTGATCGGGTATAACAAAGTTCTCTAATCGAGTATAACCGAAAGCCCCTGATCGGTATAACAAAAGATCCTGATCCGGAATATAACAAAGTCCCTGATCGACTATAACAAAGGCCCTAATCAGAGTTTAACAAAAGCCCTGATCGAGTATAACAAAGTCCCTGGTCAGGTATAACAAACTCCCCACTGTCGACTATAACAAAGTCTCTGATCGGTATAACAAAAGTCCCTTGATGGTATAACGAGGCCTCTGATCGAGTATAACAAAGTCCCTGATCGAGAGTATAACAAAGGTCCCTGAACGATTATAGCAAAGGCCCTGATCGAGTATAACAAAGTTCCCTGATCGAGTATAACAAAAGGGGCCCTGATCCGGTATAACAAAGATCCCTGGTCGAGTATACAAAGCGCCCTCATCGAGAGTTTAACAAAGGCCCCTCATCGGTATAACAAGTCCATGGTCGAGTATAACAAACTCCCCTGGTCGAGTATAGTCCCCTCATTGGTATATAAATTCCCCTGATCGAGTATAACAAAAGTCCTCTCCTGATCGGAAGTATAACAAAGTCCCTTGATCAGTATAACAGGGCCTCTGATCGAGTATAATAAAGTCTGATCGGAGTATAACAAAGTCCCCGGAACGATTATAACAAAGGCCCCTGATCGAGTATAACAAAGTTCCTGATCGAGTATAACAGGCCCTGATCAGGTACAACAAAGATCCCTGGTCAGTATACAAACGCCCCTCATCGAGTTTAACAAGGCCCCTCATCGAGTATAACAAAGTCCCATGGTCGAGTGTAACAAACTCCCCTGGTCGAGTATAACAAAGTCCCCTCATCGAGTATAACAAATTCCCCTCATCGAGTAGAACAAAGTCCCCTCGTCGAATTATAACAAGGCCCCTCATCCAGAGTATAACAAAGAGTCAGTGATCGAGAGTATAACAAAGTCCCCTGATCCGGTATAACAAAGTCCTGAACGATTATAACAAAGGCCCTGATCCCGAATATAACAAAGGGATTACCTGATCAGGTAAAACAAAATCCCCCTGATCCAAGTATAACAAAGTCTGATCGGGTATAACAAAAGTCCCTGATCGAGAGTATAACAAAGGCCCTGATCGGGGATTTAAATAAGGCCCTCATCGAGTATAACAAAAGTCCCTGGTCCGGAGTATAACAAGGCCTCATCGAATATAACAAAGGCGACTGAACAGCAGGTATAACCAAGGCTGAGTCGAGAGTATAACAAAAGTTCCCTGATCCAGTATATCAAAGTCCCCTAATCGGGTATAACAAAGTCCCCCTGATCGAGAATATCCTGATGCCTGATCAGGTATAACAAAGCCCCCTGATCAGAAGTTATAATAAGGCCCTGATCAAGGAAATTATAACAAAAGGCCCCTCATCGAATATAACAAGAGTCCATGATCGGAAATAACAAAGTCCCTCATCCTAATATAACAAAGTCCCTGATCGAGTATAACAAATTCCCCAGATCTAGTATAACACGGAAGTCCCTGATCGTGAATAGCAAACTCCGTGAGGGTCGAGTATAAACAAAGTTTCTGATCGAGGTATAACAGAATCCCCTGATCAGGTATAACCACAAAGTCGCCTGAACGATTATAACATAATCCCCTATTCGAGAGTATAACAAAGTCCCCTGATCCGATATAACAAAGGTCTGATCCAGGTATAACAAATGCACCTCATCGATTATAACCAAAGTCCCTGATCGAGTATAGCAAATCCCCTGATCCAGGTAAAACAAAATTACTCTGATCCAGGTATAGCAGAATACCTCACAGGTATAACCAAGTTCCTGATCGAGTATAACAAAAGCCCCTCATAGAGAATTATAACTTGGGCCACTGATCCAAGAAAAACAAGTCCCTAATCGGGTATAACAAAGGCCCTGATCAAAAGGTATTTCAAAGGCCCCTCATCGGGTATAAAAAGTCCGTAGTCGAGTATAAACAAAGTCCCGTCATCGAATATAACAGTCTCGCCAACGAGTATATCAAATTCTAGTCCGGAGTAGAGACAAAAGTCCCCTCATCGAGTATAACAAAGGCCCCTCATCGAGGTATAACAAAAGTCCCCCTGATCGAGAATAACAAAAGTCCCTCATCGAGTATAACAAAAGTCCCCTGATCGGGTATAACAAGAGTCCCCCTGATCGAGAATAACAAAGATCCCTGATCCAGGTATAACAAAGCCCCTAATCCAGGTATAACAAGGCGCCCTCATCCGAGTGATACCGAGTCCTGATCCGAGGTATAGCAAAGCCCCCTCATCGGGTATAACAAAGTCCCTGATCGAGGATAAGAAAGTACTTGATCCGGAATTAAACAAAGTCCCCTCATCGAGTATAACAAAGTCTCTGATCGAGAGTATAACCGGAAGTCCCCTGATCCAGTATAACAAAGGCCTCTGATCGGTATAACCAAAGTCCCTGATCCGGGGTATAACAAAGTCCCTGAACGATTATAACAAAGGCCCCTGATCGAGGTATAAACAAAGTCCCTGATCAGGTTTAACAAAAGGCCCTGATCGAGTATAGCAAAGTCCCTGATCGGGTACAACAAGGCCTGATCGAGTATAACAAAAGTCCGCTGAACGAGTATAACAAAAGTCCCCTGATCGGAATATAACAAAGTTTCCTAATCGAGGTATAACAAAAAGCCCTGATCCGAGTATAACAAAGATCCTGATCGAGGTATAACAAAAGTCCGCCGATCCGGGTATAACAGAGGCCTCCTGATCGAGGTATAACAAAGTCCCCTGAACGATTATAACCGAGGCCCTGATCAGAGTATAACAAAGTTCCCTGATCGGCGAGTATAACAAAGGCCCCTGAGTCGGTAACAAAGATCCCCTGGTCGATATACAAACGCCCCTCATCGAAAGTTTAACAAGGCCCCTCATCGAGTATAAACAAAAGTCCCATGGTCGAGTATAACAAACTCCCTGGTCGAGTATAACAAAATCCCTCATTGAGTATAACTAAATTCCCATGATCGAGTATAACGAAGTCTCCTGATCGGTATAACAAAGTCCCTTGATCAGTATAACAGAAGGCCTCTGATCGAGTATAACAAAGAGATCCCCTGATCAGAGTATAACAAAAAGTCCCTTAACGATTATAACAAAGGCCCTGATCGAGTATAACAAAGTTCCTGATCGGAGTATAACAAAGGCCCTAATCAGGTATAACAAAAGATCCCTGGTCAGAGTATACAAGCGCGCCCCCTCATCAGAGTTTAACAAAAGGCCCCTCATCGAGGTATAACAAAGTCCATGGTCGAGTATGGCAACTCCTGGTCGAGTATAACAAAGTCCCCTCATCGAAATTATAACAAATTCCCCTGATCGAGAGTAGAACAAAAGTCCCCTCATCAGCAAAAGAGTATAACCAAAAGGAGCCCCTCATCGGTATAACAAAGTCCATGATCGAATAACAAAGTCCCGCATAAAGATATAACAAAGTCCTGATCAGAGTATAACAAAGTCCGTGATCGAGTATAACAAAGTCCCCTGATAGAGAGTATAACAAAAGTCCCTGAACGATTATAACAAGGCCCCTGATCCGGAATATAACAAAAGTTACCTGATCCGAGTAAACAAAATCCCCTGATCCAAAGTATAACAAAGGTCCCCTGATCGAGTATAACAAAGTCCCTGATCGAGTATAACAAAGGCTAATCGAGAGGTTTAAATAAGGCCCCTCATCGAGTATAACAAATTCCTGATGCGAAATTATAACAAGGCCCTCATGGAATATAACAAAGCGACTGAACAGGGGTATAACAAAGGCCCCTGATCGAGTATAACAAAAGTTCCTGATCGAGTATATCAAAGTCCCTAATCCGGGTATAACAAAGTCCCCTGATCCGAGAATATCACAGTCCCTGATCCGAGTATAACTTGACTTTTGGTCAGAAGAAGTTATAACAAAAAAGGCCCTGATGAGTATAACAAAGGCCCCTGATCGAGTAACAAAGTTACCTGATCGAGTAAACAAAACCCCTGATCGGTATAACAGAGTCCCTGATCGAGTATAACCAAAGTCCCTTATCGAGTATAACAAAGGCCCTAATCGAGTTTAACAAAGGCCCTCATCCGAGTATAACAAGGCTGATAATATAACAAGGTGCCTGAACGAAGTATAACAAAGGCCCCTGATCGAGTATAACAAATTTCCCAGATCGAGTATAACAAAGTCCTCTGATCGGGTATAACAAAATCCCCTGATCGAGAATAACAAAGTCTCCTGATCGAGTATAACAAAGTCGATCGAGTATAACAAAAGCCCTAATCGAGTATAACAAAGTGGCCTCATCGATTATAACAAAGTCCCCTGATCGAGTATAACAAAGTCCTCACCGAGTATAACAAAAGTTCTGATCGAGTATAACAAAGACCCTCATAGAGTATAAAAAGTCCACTGATCCAAGAATAACAAAGTCCCTGATCGGGTATAACAAAGGCCCTGATCGAGTATTTCAAAAGGCCCTCATCGAGTATAACAAAGTCCCGTGATCGAGTATAACAAAGTCCCGTCATCGAATATAACAGTCTCCTCAACGAGTATAACAAATTCTGATGAGTAGAACAAAGTCCCCTCATCGTGTATAACAAAAGGCCCTCATCGAGTATAACAAATTCCCCTGATCGAGAATAACAAAGTCCCTCATGAGTATAACAAAGTCCCCTGATCGGGTATAACAAAGTCCCCTGATCGAGAATAACAAAGTCCCTGATCGAGTATAACAAAGCCCCTAATCCGAGTGTAACAAAGCGCCCTCATCAAGTATTACAAAGTCCCTGATCGAGTATAACAAAGCCCCTCATCGAGTATAACAAAGTCCCCTGATCGAGGATAAGAAAGTCCTTGATCGAATGTAACAAGAATCCCCTCATCGAGTATAACAAAGTCTCCTGATCGAGTATAAAGTCCCCTGATCGAGTATAACAAAGGCCTCTGATCGAGGTAACAAGTCCCCTGATCGAGTATAACAAAGTCCCTGAACGATTATAACAAAGGCCCTGATCGAGTATAACAAAGGCCTCTGATCGCGTATAACAAAGTTCCCTGATCGAGTATAACAAAGTCCCTGATCGAGTTTAACAAGGCCCCTGATCGAGTATAACAAAGACCCTGATCGAGTATAACCAAAGGCCCCTCATCGAGTTTAAATCAGGCCCCTCATCGAGTATAACAAAGTCCTGGTCGAGTAACAGGCTGATCAGCGAATATAACAAAGGCGACTGAACGAGTATAACAAAGGCCCTGATCGAGTATAACAAAGTTCCCTGTTCGAGTATATCAAAGTCCCTAATCCGGAAATAACAAAGTCCCTGATCGAGAATATCACAGTCCCTGATCGAGTATACAAAGTTCCTGTTCGAGGTATATCAAGTCCTAATCGGAAATAACAAAGTCCCTAATCGAGTATAACAAAGTCTGAACGATTATAACAAGGCCCTGATCGAGTATAACAAAGTCCCTGATCGAGTTTAACAAAGGCCCTGATCGAGTATAACAAGTCCCTGATCGAGTATAACAAAGGACCCTCATCGAGTTTAACAAAGTCCACAGTCAGGTATAACCAAAGGACACCCTCATCAGGTTTAACAATGGCCCTTGATCAGGTATAACAAATTCCCTGATCGAGTATAACAAAGTCCCTGATTGAGTATAACAAAGTCTTGAACGATTATAACAAAGGCCCTTGATCAAGTATAACAAATCCCCTGATCGTGTATAACCCCCCTCATCGGTATAACAAAGTCCCCAGATCCAAGTATAACAAAGTCCCTGAACAAGTATAACAAAAGTCCCCTGATCGAGTATAACAAAGTCCTCACCGAGTATAACAAAGTACCTGATCGAGTATAGCAAAGTTCCCTGATTCAACAAAAACTGATCGAGAATAACAAAGTCCGCTGAACAGGTATAACAAAGTTCCTGATCGAGTATAACAAAGTTCCTAATCAGTATAACAAGGCCCCTCATCAGTATAACAAAGTCCTGGTGAGTATAACAAACTCCCTGGTCGGTATAACAAAGTCTGATCGAGTATAACAAAGTCCCTGATAGAGTATAACAAAGTCCCTGATCGGTATAACAAAGGCCCCTGATCGAGTTTAACAAAAGGCCCTGATCGAGTATAACAAAGTCCCTGGTCAAGTATAACAAAGGCCCTTCATCGAGTTTAACAAAGGCCCTCATCGATATAACAAAGTCCCCTGGTCGATATGAAACTCTCCTGGTCGAGTATAACAAAGTCCCTGATCGAGTATAACAAAGTCCCTGATCGAGTATAACAAGTCCCGAACGATTATAACAAAAGGCCCTGATCCAAGTATAACAATGCCCCCTGATCGTATATAACAAAGCCTCTTATCGAGTATAACAAAGGCCCTGATCGAGTATAACAAAGTTACCTGATCGATAACACCCCCCTGATCGAGTATAACAGAATCCTGATCAGTCCGAATATAACAAGGTGCCTGAACGGAGTATAACAAAGGCCCTAATCAGTATAACAAATTTCCCAGATCGAGTATAACAAAGTCCTCCTGATCGGGTATAACAAAGATCCCTGATCGAGAATAACAAAGTCTCCTGATCGAGTATAACAAAGTCCCTGATCGAGTATAACAAAGCCCCTAATCGAGTATAACAAAGTGGCCTCATCGATTATAACAAAATCCCCTGATCGAGTATAACAAAGTCCCTCACCGAGTATAACAAAGTTCCCTGATCGAGTATAACAAAGACCCCTCATAGAGTATAAATAACAAAGTCCCTGAACAGAGTATAACAAGTCCCCTGATCGGTATAACAAAAGTCCCTCACCGAGTATAACAAAGTACCCTGATGCGAGTGGCAGGAATCCCTGATCGGGGTACATAACAAAAACCCTGATAAAGGAAACCTTTTTAAAGTCAGCTGAACGGAGTTTAACAAAGGCCCCTCATCGAGTATAACAAAGTCCCCTGGTCGAGTATAAGAAACTCTCCTGGTCGAGTATAACAAAGTCCCCTGATCGAGTATAACAAAGTCCCCTGATCGAGTATAACAAAGTCCCTTGAACGATTATAACAAAGGCCCCTGATCAAGTATAACAATGCCCCCTGATCGTGTATAACAAAGCCGCCTTATCGAGTATAACAAAGGCCCCTGATCGAGTATAACAAAGTTACCTGATCGAGTAAAACAAAACCCCCTGATCGAGTATAACAGAGTCCCCTGATCAAGTATAACAAAGTCCCCTTATCGAGTATAACAAAGGCCCCTAATCGAGTTTAACAAAGGCCCCTCATCGAGTATAACAAAGGCCCCTGATCGAATATAACAAAGGTGCCTGAACGAGTATAACAAAGGCCCCTGATCGAGTATAACAAATTTCCCAGATCGAGTATAACAAAGTCCTCTGATCGGGTATAACAAAGTCCCCCTGATCGAGAATAACAAAGTCTCCTGATCGAGTATAACAAAGTCCCCTGATCGAGTATAACAAAGCCCCCTATTCGAGTATAACAAAGTGGCCTCATCGATTATAACAAAGTCCCCTGATCGAGTATAACAAAGCCCCCTCATCGAGTATAACAAAGTCCCCTGATCGAGGATAAGAAAGTCCTTGATCGAGTATAACAAAGTCCCCTCTTCGAGTATAACAAAGTCTCTTGATAGAGTATAACAAAGTCCCCTGATCGAGTATAACAAAGGCCTCTGATCGCGTATAACAAAGTTCCCTGATCGAGTATAACAAAGTCACCTGATCGAGTTTAACAAAGGCCCCTGATCGAGTATAACAAAGTCCCCTGATCGAGTATAACAAAGGCCCCTGATCGAGTTTAAATCAGGCCCCTCATCGAGTATAACAAAGTCCCCTGGTCGAGTATAACAAAGGCCCTTGATCGAATATAACAAAGGCGACTGAACGAGTATAACAAAGGCCCCTGATCGAGTATAACAAAGTTCCCTGTTCGAGTATATCAAAGTCCCCTAATCGGAAATAACAAAGTCCCCCTGATCGAGAATATCACAGTCCCCTGATCAAGTATAACAAAGCCCCCTGATCAAGTTATAACAAAGGCCCCTGATCGAGTATAACAAAGGCCCCTCATCGAATATAACAAAGTCCCATGATCGAGAATAACAAAGTCCCCTCATCTAATATAACAAAGTCCCCTAATCGAGTAAAACAAATTCCCCGGATCGAGTATAACAAAGTCCCTTCATCATATAAACCGCGCCCCTCATCGAGTATAACAGTCGCCTTGAACGACAGCAACAAAACCCCTATTCAGTATAACAAAGTCCCCTGGATCGAGCATAACAAAGGCCCGACTGATATAACAAATGCACTTTCATCGAGTATAACAAGTCCTGACTATAAACAAAACCCCATCGATAAAGTCCCCTCACCGAGTATAACAAAGTTCCCTGATCGAGTATAACAAAGCCCCTCATAGAGTATAACAAAGTCCACTGATCAAGAATAACAAAGTCCCCTGATCGGGTATAACAAAGGCCCCTGATCGAGTATTTCAAAGGCCCCTCATCGAGTATAACAATGTCCCGTGATCGAGCATAACAAAGTACCGTCATCGAATATAACAGTCTCCTCAACGAGTATAACAAATTCCCCTGATCGAGTAGAACAAAGTCCCCTCATCGAGTATAACAAAGGCCCCTCATCGTGTATAACAAAGTCCCCCTGATCGAGAATAACAAAGTCCCCTCATCGAGTATAACAAAGTCCCCTGATCGGGTATAACAAAGTCCCCCTGATCGAGAATAACAAAGTCCCCTGATCGAGTATAACAAAGCCCCCTAATCGAGTATAACAAAGCGCCCTCATCGAGTATAACAAAGTCCCCTGATCGAGGATAAGAAAGTCCTTGATCGAATGTAACAAAGTCCCCTCATCGAGTATAACAAAGTCCCTTGAACGATTATAACAAAGGCCCCTGATCAAGTATAACAAATCTGATCGTGTATAACAAAGCCCCTCATCCAGTATAACAAAGTCCCCAGATCAAGTGTAACAAAGTCCCTGAACAAGTATAACAAAGTCCCCTAATCGAGTATAACAAAGTCCCCTCACGAGTATAACAAAGTACCCTGATCGAGTATAGCAAATTCCCTGATCCGGGTACAACAAAAACCCTGATCGAGAATAACAAAGTCCGCTGAACGAAGGTATAACAAAGTTCCTGATCGAGTATAACAAAGTCCCTGATCGAGGTATAACAAAAGGCCTCTGATCGCGTATAACAAAGTCCCCTGATCGAGTATAACATAGTCCCTGATCAGGTTTACAAAGGCCCTGGTCGAGTATAACAAAGTCCCTTGATCGAGTATAACAAAGGACCCTGATCGAGTTTTACAAAGGCCCTTGATCGAGTATAACAAGTCCTGGTCTATAACAAACTCCTGGTAAGTATAACAAAGTCCCTGATCGAGTATAAGAAAAGTCTGATTGAGTATAACAAAGTCCCTTGAACTATTATAACAAAGTTACTTGATCGAGTAAACAAAAACCCCTGATCGAGTATAACAAAGTCCCTGATCGAGCATAACAAGTCCTGATCGAGTATAAAGGCCCCTTATCAGAGTTTAACAAGGCCTCATCGGTATAACAAAGTCCTCGCGGGAGTATAACAAAGGCCCTGATCGAATATAACAAAGGCGCCTGAATGAGTATAACAAAGGCCCTGATCGAGTATAACATAGTTCCTGATCGAGTATAACAAAGTCTCCTGATCGGGTATAACAAAGTCCCCTGATCGAGAATAACAAGTCCCCTGATCGTATAACAAAACCCCTAATCGAGTATAACAAAGTCCTGATCGAGGATAACAAAGTCCTTGATCGAGAATAACAAAGTCCCTCATCGAGTATAACAAAGTCCCTGGTCGAGTATAACAAACTCCCCTGGTCGAGATAACAAAGTCCCTGATCGAGGATAACAAAGTCCCTGATCGAGTATAACAAAGTCATCTAAACGATTATAACAAAGGCCCTGATCAAGTATAACAAAGCCTGATCGAGTATAACAAAGCCCCTCATCGAGTAAAACAAAGTTCCTGATCAAGTATAACAAAGTCCCTGAACGAGTATAACAAAGTCACATGATCGATTATGGCAAAGTCCCGATCGGGTATATCAAAACCTAATCGAGTATAACAAAGGCCCCTCATCGAGTATAACAAAGTCCAATGATTGGTATAACAAAGTCCTCATCAGAATATAAATTCCTGATCGGGTAGAACAGGGCCCTCATAGAGTATAACAAAGTCCTGGTCGAGTATAACAAACTCCCTGGTCGAGTATAACAAAGTCCCTAATCGAAGTATAACAAAGTCCCCTGATCGAGAATAGAAAGTCCCTCACCGAGTATAACAAAGTTTCTGATCGAGTATAACAAAGCCCCCTCATAGAGGTATAACAAAGTCTACTGATCGAGTATAACAAAGTCCCTGATCGGGTATAACAAATGCCCCTGATCGAGTATAACAAAGGCCCCTCATCGAGTATAACAAAGTCCCATGATCGAGTATAACAAGTCCTGTCATCGAATATAACAAATCACCTCATCGAGTATAACAAATTCCCTGATCGAGTAGATCAAAGTCCCTCATCGAGTATAAAAAAAGGCCCTCATCGAGTATAACAAAGTCCCATGATCGAGTATAACAAGTCCCTGATCAAGTAAAACAAAGTCCCCTGATCGAGTATAACAAAAGTGCGAACGATTATAACAAAGCCCCTGGTCAAATATAACAAAGTTACCTGATCGAGTAAAACAAAACCCCCTGATTGAGTATAACAAAGTCCCTGATCGAGTATAACAAAGTCCCTGATCAGAGTATAACAAAGGCTGATCGAGTTTAACAAAAGGCCCTCATTGAGTATAACAAAGTCCCTGGTCGAGTATAACATAGGCCCTGATCGAAAATAACAAAGGTCCTGAACGAGGATAACAAGGCCCCTGATCGAGTATAACAAAGTTCCCTGATCGAGGATAACAAAGTCCCTAATCGAGTTTAACAAGGCCCTGATCGAGAATAACAAAGTCCTGATCGAGAACAACAAGCCCTCATCGAGTATAACAAAGTGCCCAGATCAAGTATAACAATTTCCCTGAACAAGTATAACAAAGTCCCCTGATCGAGTAAAACAAAGTTCCTTCATCGAGTATAGCAAAGTCCCTGATCGGGTACAACCAAAGGCCCTGATCGGTATAACAAAGTCCGTTGAACCGAGTATAACAAAGTCCCCTGATCGAGTATAACAAAGTTCCCTAATCGAGTATAACAAAGCCCCCTGATCGAGTATAACAAAGATCCCTGATCGAGTATAACAAAGTCCCTGATCGACTATAAAAGGCCCTAATCAGGTTTAACAAAGGCCCTGATCGAGTATAACAAAGTCCTGGTCGAGTATAACAAACTCCATGGTCGAGTATAACAAAGTCTCCTGATCGAGTATAACAAGTCCCTTGATCGAGTAAAACAGAGTCTGATCGAGTATAACAAAGTCCCCTGATCGAGTATAACAAAGTCCCTGAACGATTATAAAAAAAGCCCTGATCAGTATACAAAGTTTCTGATCGAGTATAACAAACGACCCTGATCGAGTATAACAAAGTTCCTGATCGTATAACAAAGTTCCTAATAAAGGTATAACAAAGGCCCTCGCCGAGGTATAACAAAGTCCCATAGGTATAACAAACTCCCCTGGTCGAGTATAACAAAGTCCCTCATCAGTATAACAAATTCATCGGAATAGAACAAAGTCCCTCATCGAAGTATAACAAAGCCCCTCATCCAGTATAACAAGTCCCATGATCGAGAATAACAAAAATCCGCATTGTGTAACAAAAGTCCCTGATCGAGTATAACAAAGTCCCATGATCGAGTATAACAAAGTCCCCTGATCGAGTATAACAAAGTCCCTGAACGATTATAACAGGCCCTGATCGAATATAACAAAGTTACCTGATCGAGTAAAACTCCCTGATCGAGTATAACAAAGTCCCTGATCAGAGTATAACATAGTCCTGATCAAGGATAACAAAGTCCTCTGATTGGTATAACAAAGTCCTGAACAGTATAACAAAGCTGATCGAGTATAACAAGTCCCCTATCGAGAATAACAAAGTCCCTGATCAGAGTATACAAAGCCTCTCATCAAGTATAACAAGCCCATGATCGAGTATAACAAAGTCCCTGGTTGAGTATAAGGGTCCCTCATAAAGGTATAACAAAGGCCCTGATCGAGTATAACAAAGTTCCCTGATCAAGTATAACAAAGCCCCTAATCGGAGTATAACAAGTCCCCTTATCGAGAATAACAAGTCCGGTGAGTATAACAAAGTCCCCTGATCGAGAATAACAAAAGGCCCTGATCGAGGTATAACAAAGGCCCTGATAGAGTATAACAAAGTCCCCTGATCAGAGTATAACAAAGTTCCTGATCGAGGAACAAAGGCCCCTGATCGAGGTATAACAAGTTCCTGATCGAGGATAACAAGTCCCTGATCGGGTATAACAAAGTCCTGATCGAGAATAACAAAGTCCCTGATCGAGTATAACAAACCCCCTAATCAGTATAAAAAGTGCCCTCATCGAGTATAACAAAGTCCCTGATCGAGTATAACAAGCCCCCTCGTCAGAGTATAATAAATAGAGTTCCCTGATTGAGGATAACAAAGTCCTTGATCGAGTATAATAAAGTCCCCTCATCGAGTATATAACAAAGTCTCTTTCATCGAGTATACAGTCTCCTGATCGCGTATAACAAAGGCCCTGATCGAGTATATAACAAAGATCCCTGATCGAGCTTTCTTAACAAAGTCCCCTTGATCGAGTATACCAAAGGACCCTGATCGAGTTTAACAGCGTCCTTGATCGAGAATAACAAAGTCCCCTGGTCGAGTATATAACAAACTCCCCTGGTAGAGGGCAACAAAGTCCCCTGATTGAGCATAAAAAGCCCTTGAACGATTATAACAGCGTTCTATCTATATAAATAAGTTCTGATCGTGTATAAATAAAGCCCTCATCGAGTATATAACAAAGTCCCCAGATCAAGTATAAAACCAATTCCCCTGTTATATAACAGTCCCCTGATCGAGTATAACAAAGTCCTCACTGAGCATAACAAAGTTCTTGATCGAGTATAGCAAAGTCCCCTGATCGTACAATTGTAAGGCCCCTGATCATATAACAAAGTCCGCTGAACGAGTATAACAAAGTCCCTGATCGAGTATAATATGTTCCCTAATCGAGTATAACAAAGCCCCTGATCGAGTATTATGCCCCATCGAGTATAACAAAGTCCCCTGATCAACTAGGTAATAAAGGCCCCTAATCGAGTTTAACAAAGGCCCCTAATTTCGAGTATAACAAAGTCCCCTGGTCGAGTATATAACAACCCCCATGGTTTCCGAGCATAACAAAGTTCCCCACTGAGTATAACAAAGTCCCTTGATCGAGTATAACAAACCCCTCATCGAGTTTAACAACAAAGGCCCCTCATCGAGTATAACAAAGTCCCCTGGTCGAGCATAACAAACTCCCTGGTCGAGTATAACAAAGTCTCATCGAAAGTATAAGCAACAAATTCCCCTTATCGAGTATAACAAAGGCCCTAATCGAGTTTAACAGCGCCCCTCATCGAAAGTATAACAAAGGCCCTTGATCGAATATAACAAAGGTGCCTAAACGAGTATAACAAAGGCCCTTGATCGAGTATAACAAATTTCCCTGATCGAGTATAATAAAAGTTCCCTGATCGCATAACAAAGTCCCCCTGATCGAGAATAACAAAGTCCTTGATCGAGTATAACAAATCTCCTTGATCGAGTATAACAAAGCCCCTAATCGAGTATAACGAAGTGCCCTCATCGAGTATAACAAAGTCCCTGATCGAGTATAACAAAGCCCCCTATCGAGTATAACAAAGTCCCTCATCGAGTAAGGCCTCGATCGGCAACAAAGTCCCCTGATCGAGAGCAACAAAGTCCCTGAACGATTATAACAAAGGCCCCTTAATCGAGTATAACAAAGTCCCCTGATCGAGTTTTCAATAAAGGCCCCTGGTCGAGTATATAACAAAGTCCCTGATCTAGTATATCAAAGGACTTGATCGAGCTTAACAAAAGCCCTGATCGAGTATAACAACTCCCTGGTCGAGTGGCACAAACTCCCCTGGTCGAGTATAACAAAGTCCTGATCGAAAGTATAAGAAAGTCCCCCGATTGGAGTATAACAAAGTCCCCTTGAACTATTATAACAAAGGCCCCTGGATCAAGTATAACAAAGCCCTGATCGTGTATTACAAAAGCCCCCTCATCGAGTATATAACAAAGTCCCAGATCAAGTATAACAAAGTCCCCTAAACGAGTATAACAAAGTCCCCTGAACGAGAATAACAAAATCCTGATCGAGTATAACAAATGACCCTGATCGAGTTTAACAAAGCCCCTCATCGAGTATAACAAAGTCCCCTTGGTCGATATAACAAAGGCCCTCATCGAGTTTAACAAAGGCCCCCATCGAGTATAAAAAGTCCCCTGATCGAGTATAATAAAGTCTCCTGATCGATATAACAAAGTCCCCTGATCAAGTATAACAAAGGCTCCTGATCGAGTATAACAAAGTCCCCTGATCGAGTATAACAGCGCCCTAATCGAGTTTAACAAAGGCCCTCATCGAGTATAACAAAGGCCCTGATCGAATATAACAAAGGTGCCCCTGAACGATAAATAAAGGCCCCTGATCGAGTATAACAAATTTCAGATCGAGTATAATAAAGTCCCTCGATCGGGTATAACAAAGTCCCCCTGATCGAGAATAACAAAGTCCCCTTTGATCGAGTATAACAAAGTCCCTGATCGAGTATAACAAAGCCCCTAATCGAGTATAACAAAGAGCCCCTCATCGAGTATAACAAAGTCCCCTGATCGAGTATAACAAAGCCCTCATCGAGGGCAACAAAGTCCCTGATCGAAAGTATAACAAAGTCCCCTGATCGATATGTATAACAAAGTCCCTGATCGAGAATAACAAAAATCCCTGATCGAGTATAACAAAGTCCCCTGGTCGAGTATAACAGCCCCTCATCGAGTTTAACAAAGGCCCTCATCGAGTATAACAAAGTCCCTTGATCGAGTATAACAAAGTCTCCTGATCGAGTATAACAAAGTCCCTGATCGAGTAAAAAAAGGCCTCTGATCGAGTATAACAAAGTCCCTGATCGAGTATAACAAAGTCCCCTGATCGAGTATAACAAAGGCCTCTAATCGAGTTTAACAAAGGGCCCTGATCGAGTATAACAAAGTCCCTGATCGAGTATGTCAAACTCACCTGGTCGAGTATAACAAAGTCCCCTGATCGAGTATAATAAAGTCCCCTGATCGAGATTAACAAAAGTCCGCTGATCCAGGTATAACAAAGTCCCCTGATCGAGTATAACAGGCCCTCATCGAGTATAATAAAGCCCCCATACCGAGTATAACAAAATCCCCTGATCGAGTATATCAAACCCCCCTGGTCGAGTATAATAAAGGCCCTGATCGAGTATAACAAAGTCTCATGGTCGAGTATAACAAATTCCCCTGGTTCGAGTATAACAAAAGCCCCTCATATCGTATAACAAAAGCCTCTGATCGAGCATAACAAAGGCCCCTCGTCGAGTATAACAAAGCCCCCTGATCAGGTATAACAAAATCCCCTGATCAGGTATAACAAAATCCCCTGATCGAGAATAACAAAGGCCCCTAATCGAGTCTAACAAAGTCCCCTAATTGAGTTTAGCAAAGGCCCTTGATCGAGAATAACAAAGGCCCCTGATCGGAAGTTCCAGCAAGGCCCCTGATCGAGTATAACAAAGTCCCCTGATCGAGTATAACAAAGGCCCCTCATCGAGTATAACAAAGTCCCTTGGTCGAGTATAACAAAGTCCCCTGATCGAGTATAACAAAGGCCCCTCATCGAGTATAACAAAGTCCCATGATCGAGAATAACAAATTCCCCTGATCGAGTATAACAAAGTCCCCTGATCGAGTATAACAAACTCCCCTGGTCGAGTATAACAAAGTCCCCTAATCGAGTATAACAAAGTCCCCTGATCGAGTATAACAAAGTCGCCTAACCGATTATAACAAAGGCCCCTATTCGAGTATAACAAAGTCCCCTGATCGAGTATAAAAATGGCCCCTAATCGAGTATAACAAAGTCCCCTCATCGAGAATAACAAATTCCCCTGATCGAGTATAACAAAGTCCCCTGATAAAGGTATAACAAAGTCCCTGTTCGAGTATAAGAAAGTCGTTGATCGAGTATAACAAAGTCCCCTCATCGAGTATAACAAGTCTCTGATCGAGTATAACAAAAGTGCCCTCATCGGTATAACAAAGTCCCCTGATCGAGTATAACAAAGCCCCCCTCATCGAGTATAACAAAGTCCCCTAATCGAGTATAAGAAAGTCCTTGATCGAGTATAACAAAGTCCCTCATCGAGTATAACAAAGTCTCCTGATCGAGTATAACATAGTCCCCTGATCGAGTATAACAAAGGCCTCTAATCGAGTATAACAAAGTACCCTGTTCAAGTATAACAAAGTCCCCGTAACGATTATAACAAAGGCCCTTGATTGAGTATAACAAAGTCCCCTGATCGAGTTTAACAAAGGCCCCTGATCGAGTATAACAAAGTCCCCTGATCGAGTATAACAAAGGACCCTGATCGAGTTTAACAAAGGCCCTTGATCGAGTATAATAAAGTTCCCTGGTCGAGTATAACAAACTCCCCTGGTCGAGTATAACAAAGTCCCCTGATCGAGTATAAAGTATAACAATGTCCCCTGAACGATTATAGCCTGCATCTCCTGGGCTTCAGTGCAACAGCGTCCTTATTGAGTATAACAAAGTCCCTGATCGAGTACAACAAAGTCCCCTGATCGAGTATAACAAAGTCTCCGATCGAGTATAACAAAGTCCTAATCATATAACAAAGGCCTTGATCATATAACAAAGTCTCCTGATCGAGTATAATAAAGGCCCCTAATCGAGTTTAACAAAGGCCCCTTACTGAAAAGTAACAGCGCCCCTGATCGAATATAACAAAGGTGCCTGAACGTATAACAAAAGGCCCCTGATCGAGTATAAATAAATTTCCCAGATCGAGTATAACACAGTCCCCTGATCGGGTATAACAAAGTCCCCTGATCGAGAATAACAAAAGTCCCCTGATCGAGTATAACAAAGTCCCCCCATCGAGTATAACAAAGCCCCTAATCGAGTATAACAAAGAGCTCCTCATCGAGTATAACAAAGTCCCCTGATCGAGAATAAAGCCCTCATCGAGTATAACAAAGTCCCCTGATCGAGGATAAGGAAAGTCCTTGATCGAGTATAACAAAGTCCTCATCGAAAGTAAACAAAGCCTCCTGATCGAGTATACAACAAAGTCCCCTGATCGAGTATAACAAAGGCCTCTGATCGCGTATAACAAAGTCCCCTGATCGAGTATAACAAAGTCCCCTGAACGATTATAACAAAGGCCCCTGATCGAGTATAAGAAAAGTCCTGATCGAGTTTAACAAAGGCCCCTGGTCGAGTATAACAAAGTCCCCTGATCGAGTATAACAAAGTCCCTGGTCGAGTATAACAAAGGCCCTTGATCGAGTATAACAAAGTCCCTGGTCGAGTATAACAAACTCCCCTGGTCGAGTATAACAAAGTCCCCCTGATCGAGTATATACAAAGTCCTCGATTGAGAAGTAACAAAGTCCTTGAACTATTATAACAAAGGCCCCTCGATCAAGTATAACAAAGCCCCTGATCGTGTATGTAACAAAAGCCCTCATCGAGTATAACAAAGTCCCCAGATCAAGCAGGCAAGAAAGTCCCCTAAACGAGAGGTAACAAAGTCCCCCGACTGAGAATAACAAATCCCCTGATCGAGTATAACAAACGGACCCTGATCGAGCTTTAAGAAAGGCCAATGATCGAAAGTATAACAAAGTCCTGGTCGAGTATAACAAAGGCCCTCATCGAGTTTAACAAAGGCCCTCATCGAGTATAACAAAGTCCCTGATCGAGTATAACAAAGTCTCCTGATCGAGTATAACAAAGTCCCTGGATCATATAACAAAGGCCCTGATCGAGTATAACAAAGTCCTGATCGAGTATGTCAAACTCCCTGGTCGAGTATATATAACAAAAGTCCCCTGATCGAGTAACAAGTCCCCTGATCGAGTATAACAAAGTCCTCGAACGATTATAACAAAGGCCCTGGATCAAGTATAACAAAGCCCTCTTTACTGCTTATAACAAAAGCCCCCTCATCGAGGCAAAACAAAGTCCCCTGATCAAGTATATACCATAGTCCCCTGAACGAGTATAACAAAGTCCCCGGAACGATTATAACAAAGGCCCCTGATCGAGTATAACAAAAGTTCCCTCATCGAGTATAACAAAGCCCTGCATCGAGTACAACAAAGTCCCTGATCGAGTTGCATGAAAGGCCCTGATCGAGTATAACAAAGTCCCCTGTCGAGTATATAACAAAGCCTCATCGAGTTTAACAAAGGCCCCTCATCGAGAATAACAAAGTCCCTTGATAAAGTATTACAAAGCCCCGAAATGAGTATAACAAAGTCCCCTAAATCGAGAATAACAAAGTCCGCTGATCGAGTATAACAAACCTCATCGAGTATAACAAAAGGCCCCTCATCGAGTATAACAAAAGCCCCTAATGGAGCTTAACAGGCCCCTTGATCGAGTATATAACAAATTCTGGTCGTGTATAAAAGCTCCCCGGTCGAGTATAACAAAGTCCCTGATCGAGTATAACAAAGTTCCCTGATCGAGTATATAACAATGTCCCTGAACGATTATAACAAAAATCCCCCTGTCTGGAGTATAACAAAGGCCCTCATTGAGTATATAACAAAGTCCCCTGATCGAGTACAACAAAGTCCCTGATCGAGTTTAACAAAGCGCCCCTGATCGAGTGAGAATAGTCCCCTGGTCGAGTAACAAACCCCTGGTCGAGTATAACAAAGTCCCCTGATCGAGTATAACAAAAGTCCCCTGATCGAGTATAACAAAGTTCCTGAATTGTAAATAAAGTCACCTGGTCGAGATAACAAAGGCCCTCATCGAGTATAACAAAGTCCCTGATCAATTATAACAACGTCACCTCAACGAGTATAACAAAGTCCCCTGATCGAGTATAACAAAGGTCCCTGATCGAGTATAACAAAGCCCCTGATCGAGTACAACAAAGTCCCCATATCGAGATTAACAAAGGCCCTGATCGAGTATAACAAAGCCCTGGTCGAGTATAACAAAGGCCCCTCATCGAGTTTAACAAAGGACCCTCATCGAGTATAACAAAGTTCCTAATCAAGTATAACAAAGTCCCCTGAACAAGTATAACAAAAATCCCCAGATCGAGAATAACAAAGTCCGCTGATCCAGTATAACAAAGTCCCTGATTGAGTATAACAGGCCCTCATCGAGTATAACAAAGTCCCCTGATCAAGTATAACAAAGTCCACTGATCGAGTATAACAAAGTCCCTGATCGAGTATAACAAAGTCCTGATCGAGTATAACAGCGCCTCTGATCGATTAACAGGCCACTGATCGAATATAACAAAGTCCCCTGGTCGAGTATAACAAACGCCCCTGGTCGAGTATAACAAAGTGTCCTGAACGATTATAACAGAGGCCCCTGATCGAGTACAACAAAGTCCCCTGATCGAGTTTAACAAAGGCCCCTGGTCGAGTATAACAAAGTCCCCTGATCGAGTATAACAAAGGACCCTGCTCGAGTTTAACAAAGGCCCTTGATCGAATATAACAAAGTCCCTGGTCGAGTATAACAAACTCCTGGTCGAGTATAACAAAGTCCCCTGATCGAGTATAACAAAGGCCTCTAATCGAGGTTAACAGCGGCCCTGATCGAGTATAACAAAGTCCCTGATCGAGTATGTCAAACTCCTGGTCGAGTATAACAAAGTCCCTGATCGAGTATAACAAAGTCCCCTGATCGAGTATAACAAAGTCCCTTGAACGATTATAACAAAGGCCCTGATCAAGTATAACAAAGCCCTCTCATCGTGTATAACAAAGCCCCTCATCGAGTATAACAAAGTCCCTGATCAAGTATAACAAAGTCCCTGAACGAGTATAACAAAGTCCCTGAACGATTATACAAAAGCGTCCCTGATCGAGTATAACAAAGTTCCTCATCGAGTATAACAAAGCCCCTGATCGAGTACAACAAAGTCCCTGATCGAGTTTAACAAAGGCCCCTGATCGAGTATAACAAAGTCCCTGGTCGAGTATAACAAAGGTCCTCATCGAGTTTAACAGCGCCCCATCGAGTATAACAAAGTCCCTGATAGTACATCTAATATAACAATGTCCCCTGATCGAGTATAACAAATTCCCCTCATGGTATAACCAAAGTCTGATCAAAAGACAACAACTCCTGGTCGAGTATAACAAAGAGTTTCCTGATCGAGTGTAACAAGTTTCCTGATCGAGTATAAGCAAAGTCCTAACCGGGTATAACAAAGAGTCATACCGTTGATTGCAACGAAGTCCCCTATTCGTGTATAACAAAGTCTCTAATCGAGTATAACAGGCCCTGATCAGGTATGAGGCACTGAGTCAGGTATAACAAAGTCCACAGATAAAGGTACTTAAAGCCCCTGATCGAGAGTAAAACAAGGTCCCTGATCGGGTATAACAAAGTCCCTCACCGAGTACTTTCCTGATCGAGTATAGCAAGCCTGTTGTAAGTATAAACAAAAGTCACTGATCAGAGCCAACAAAAAGTCCCTGATCGGGTATAACAAAGGCCCCTGATCGAGTATAACAAAGGCCCCTCACCATATAACAATGTCCCGTGATCAGGTATAACAAAAGTCAGTCATCGAATATAACAAAATACCTCAACAGGCGTGGATTTCCCTGATCGAGTAGAACAAAGTCCCCCTCATCGAAATTATAACAAAAGCCCTCATCGGTATAACCAAAATACACATTATCGAGAATAAAAAAAGTCCTCATGAATATAACAAAATCCCCACCATCGAGTATAGCAGTCCCTGATCAAGTATAACAAGTCCCCATCAATATAACAAGTCCCCAAACGATTAAGAAAAGGCCCTAATCCAGTATAAATAAAATCACCTGATCAAGAAAAACAAAACACCTGATCAGGCATAAAAAAAGTCCTGATCAAGTATAACCAAAGTCCCTGATCGAAAGCACAACAAACACCAATTAAGAGTTTAACAAGGCCCCTCGAAATTATAACAAACCCCGGTCGAGAATATAACAAAGGCCCTGATCGAATAACAAAACCAGAAATTATAACAAAGGCCCTGAACGAGTATAACAAAGTTTCCTGATCGAGTATAACCAAAAGTCCCTGACGGGTATAACAAAAGTCCCTAATCGAGAATAACAAAGTCCCCTGATCGAGTATAACAACCCCTAATCGAGTATAACAAGACTCATCCCAAAGTATAACAAGTCCCATGATCGAGAATAACAAGTCCTGACGATTATAACAAAGTCCCTAGACGATATATCAAGTCCCTGATCGAATATATAACAAAAGGCGCCTGAACAGTATACAAAAGTCCCTGATCAAGTTTAACAAAGTTCCCCGATCAAGTATATCAAAGTCCCTGATCGGGTATAAAGTCCTGATCGAGAATACCACCGTCCCCGATCGA
>NW_024752847.1:0-25494 GCF_018991925.1 Homarus americanus | reverse complement strand
TAGAAGTTACATTGCTACAACCACAACATTTATAGCAAAATAAATAACTTGCTTCAATCAGAAATTCTCATCCTTAAGAATAATATTTATTTTACCTCAACACAAAAACAACACGTACATACACATGAACGTACGAGAACACACACACACACACACACACACGCGCACACACACACACACACACACACACACACTAACTCACCTGATCAAACCTGACCTGAAAAATCTTCTTTTTTAATTATTTTCCTTTTTTTTCTCTCAAGCCAAATTTATAGTTCTGAGTTACTGTACTGTCAGAAGGAGAGAGAGAGAGAGAGAGAGAAAAACGTAATCCGACCAGAAAAACGCAAATGTAGAGGTGTTTATTGACGGTAATTAAACTAAACATCTGAGACAGTCAAACATAAGAGAGAGCCAGATGGTGACAGAGCCAGATGGTGAGAGAGAGCCAGATGGTGAGAGAGCCAGATGGTGAGAGAGCCAGATGGTGACAGAGCCAGATGGTGAGAGAGCCAGATGGTGAGAGAGCCAGATGGTGAGAGAGCCAGATGGTGAGAGAGCCAGATGGTGAGAGAGCCAGATGGTGAGAGAGCCAGATGGTGACAGAGCCAGATGGTGAGAGAGCCAGATGGTGACAGAGCCAGATGTAGACAGAGCCAGATGGTGAGAGAGCCAGATGGTGACAGAGCCAGATGGTGAGACAGAGCCAGATGGTGAGAGAGCCAGATGGTGAGAGCAGATGGTGAGAGAGCCAGATGGTGACAGAGCGAAGGGTAGAGAGCCAGATGGTGAGAGAGGCCAGACAGGAGAGAGCCAGATGGTGACAGAGCCAGATGGTGAGAGAGCCAGATGGTGAGAGAGCCAGATGGTGAGAGAGCCAGATGGTGAGAGAGCCAGATGGTGACAGAGCCAGATGGTGACAGAGCCAGATGGTGACAGAGCCAGATGGTGAGAGACAGATGGTGACAGAGCCAGATGGTGACAGAACCAGATGGTGAGAGAGCCAGATGGTGAGAGAGCCAGATGGGAGAAGCCTCAGGATGGGAGAGAGCCAGATGGTGAGAGAGCCAGATGGTGAGAGAACCAGACAGGAGAGAGCCAGATGGTGAGAGAGCCAGATGGTGAGAGAACCAGATGGTGAGAGAGCCAGATGGTGAGAGAGCCAGATGAGGAGAGAGCCAGATGGTGAGGAACCAGATGGTGAGAGACAGATGGTAAGAGAGCCAGATGGTGAGAGAACCAGATGGTAGAGAGCCAGATGGTGAGAGAACCAGATGGTGAGAGAGCCAGATGGTGAGAGAGCCAGATGGTGAGAGAGCCAGATGGTGAGAGAATACATCTGTCTCACTTCCGGGGTCGAGGAGGTTGTAAATGTGAACTTCTTTGAGGAGGTTGTGTGAGAGATTCCACCCGTGTTTCTCACTACCCCGTCTGGTGAGAGATTTATCACAACAAATAACATGGTCACTACTGTTCTTCTCCTCCTTCTGTCTTCTTTCTCCTTCTCTTCCTTCTTCTCCTCCTCTTCTCCTTCCTCCTCCTGCACATACAAACAACACCTCACGCCCCCTCCTCCTGTCTTACCTAAGCAACACACACACACACACACACACACACACACACACACACACACACACACACACCCACACACACACACACACACCCACACACACACACACACACACACACCCACACCCACACAACCTGTTCCTGGTGCCACACGTTACCTCCTCCTCCTCCCCCTGACACCAACACCACGACGCTGAAATGTATCGATACGACACCCCCCTCCTCCTCCTCCTCCTCCTCCTCCCCCTCCTCCTCCTCCCCCTCCTCCTTTCTTTCTCCTTCTTCTCCTCTCCTCCTCCTCCTTCTTCTCCTTCCTTCCTTCCCTCATTTAAGGTTTTCGACTTACCGTACATGAAGCTTTTACTGATTCAGTGAGATGCTGTAGTGCCCCTCTCTCTCTCTAAAGCTTTACACCTGTCACACACACACACGCAAGAGTCCTCACACTCGCCCTTCCCCTAGTCATCTTCCCTTTGTCTTGTAAGCCCAAAGCAATTTCCCCAAGACCCCAAGATATCCCAAGATAATTGACCAAGAACCCAAGATAATTTCCCAAGACCCACAACTGATATAGATATTACTGTAGTGTGTTATGAGAGGAAACAAACGAAGGTATAACACAATTATTCAATGACGCCACAGGTGACCTCACGCCCCACAGGTGACTCACGCCCTCCACAAGTGATTGACGCACTCCACAGGTGATTGACGCCCACCACAGGTGATTGACGTTCATAGGTGACTAACGCCTCCATAGGGACTCACGCCCTCCACAGGTGACTCCACGCCTCCACAGGTGATTGACCCCCTCCACAGGTGATTGACGCCCCTTCATAGGACCCACGCCCTCCACAGGTGACTCCACGCCCTCCACAGGTGACTCATACCCTCCACAGGTGACCACCAGCCCCTCCACAGGTGACTCCACGCCCTCACAGGTGACTCACGCCCCACAGGTGACTCACGCCCTCCACAGGTGACTCACACCTCCACAGGTGACTAACGCCCTCCACAGGTGACTCACGCCCTCCACAGGTGACTAGCCCACAGGTGACTCCACGCCATCCACAGGTGACTACGCCCTCCACAGTACTCACGCCCCCACAGGTGACTAACGTCCAGGTGACCACCTCCACAGGTGACTCACGCCCACAGGTGACTCCACGCCTCCACAGGTGAATCACGCCCACAGGTGACACTGCCCTCCCCAGGTGACTCCACGCCCTCCACAGGTGACCTCACGCCCTCCATAGGTGACCACGCCCTCCACAGGTGACTCACGCCCTCCATAGGTGACTCACGCCCTGACTGACTCCGTCAACATTCTAAACTGGAGCGTGTGTGTGGGAGGCCTGGTGTGTACTTATGTCCATTCATGTACATGATGATAGATAGGATAGATAGAGAGAGAGAGAGAGAGAGAGAGAGAGAGAGAGAGAGAGAGAGAGAGAGAGAGAGAGAGAGAGAGAGAGAGAGACACTGCCGCCATCGACTACAGAAGGTCTATCCTTGACGAGACCAAATTCAGGGGGGATTGAGGTTGAGGGGAGGGGGAGGGGGAAGGGGGGGAGGGGGAGGAAGGGTCATCTCAAATGTCATTCCTCTGTTATTATATACTTGTGCCCTGTGATTGCTGTATTTTTCTGATGTGATTGCTGTTTAAACTAAGTTGACGACTGTTAATTCTAAACATCTCCCTGTTGCCCCGTTGATGAATCTTCACTGTTGTTCCGTTATTCTGTTGAGGTACCGTTCATGCATGTACCTGTTGTCGCAGAGGATTATGGGACTTACAGGTACAGGTTATAATGACAGGTACAGGTAATATTACAGGTACAGGTAATATTACAGGTACAGGTAATATTAAGGTACAGGTAATATTAAGGTACAGGTAATATTACAGGTCAAAGGTCAAATTAATGGTAAATATAGCTGTTATTGAAGGACCTCGTTGTCGTGTGTGTTAGACAGTGTGACCTTTACCGGTTCCTGTAGTGATGTATGATGATATTTTCCCCAAAGGTCAAAGGTCAAATTAATGGTAAATATGTGTACACCTGTATGTTAATTAGGGTACAGTGTGTGTGTGTGTGTGTGTGTGTGTGTGTGTGTAATACCTACTGTCTTCCTGCCTTCACAATCTCATCTCTGGGACTGACTGACTCACTCACTCACTGATTGGTTGACTGACTGACTCACTCACTGACTGATTGGCTGACTGACTGACTCACTCACTGATTGGCTGACTGACTGACTCACCTACTCACTCACTGACTAATTCACTGGCTGACCGACTCACTGACTGACTCACTGACCTCTATCATCTATTGCACAGTGTTACGCCAGGTGAGGCTCAACACCTCCCTCCACCTGCGTCATCTACACCTCCCTCCACCTGCGTCATCTACACCTCCCTCCACCTGCGTCATCTACACCCCTCCACCTGCGTCATCTACACCTCCTCCACCTGCGCTCATCTACACCTCCACCTGCGTCATCTACACCACCCTCCACCTGCGTCATCTACACCCCCTCCACCTGGTCATCTACACCTCCTCCACCTGCGTCATCTACTGTACACCTCCTCCACCTGCCATCTACACCTCCCCCTCCACCTGCGTCATCTACACCTCCCTCCACCTGCGTCATCTACACCTCCTCCACCTGCGTCATCTACACCTCCACCTGCGTGCTCATCCACACCTCCCTCCACCTGCGTCATCTACACCCCCTCCACCTGCGTCATTCCACACCCCTCCACCTGCGTCATCTACACCTCCTCCACCTGCGTCATCTACACCTCCCCCACCTGTGTCATCTACACCTCCCTCCACCTGTCATCTACACCTCCTCCACCTGCGTCATTTACACCTCCTCCACCTGCGTCATCTACACCTCCTCCACCTGCGTCATTTACACCTCCCTCCACCTGCGTCATCTACACCTCATTGCATCTGCGTCATACAGACATACATAATAATATTAATGGTTGACCCTCGTGTAACGAGGATGGCCGGCCAGCCACCTAGGCGTGAATTTGTTCAAGGTGTAGAAGCTGTCGCCAACACAACAACCACACCCTGAGTTAACGAGCTGCAGGACCCAGTGTTTAAGGTAGAAGCTGTCGCCAACACAACAACCACACCCTGAGTTAACGAGCTGCATGACCCAGTGTTTAAGGTGTAGAAGCTGTCGCCAACACAACAACCACACCCTGAGTTAACGAGCTGCATGACCCAGTGTTTAAGGTGTAGAAGCTGTCGCCAACACAACAACCACACCCTGAGTTAACGAGCTGCATGACCCAGTGTTTAAAGTGCAGAAGCTGTCGCCAACACAACAACCACCCAGCTAAACGAGCTGCATGACCCAGTGTAGAAGCTGTCGCCAACACAACAACCACACCCCTGAGTTAACGAGCTGCATGACCCAGTGGTTAAGGTGAAGCTGTCGCCAACACACACCCTGAGTTAACGAGCTGCATGACCCAGTGTTTAAGGTAGAAGCTGTCTCCAACACAACAACCACACCCTGAGTTAACGAGCTGCATGACCCAGTGTTTAAGGTGAAGCTGCCAACACAACAACCACACCCTGAGTTAACGAGCTGCATGACCCAGTGTTTAAGGTAGAAGCTGTCTCCAACACAACAACCACACCCTAAGTTAACGAGCGCATGACCCAGTATTTATGGTGGACAGGTGAGGTGGACAGGTAAGGTGGACAAATAAGTTCAAGGTTGTCACATCGAAAATCAACAACCTTACTAAATCGACGAGTTGTGTTGGGCTAGTTGACGATTTATCTCTCTCTACAGGAAATAAACTATAATTGTGTGTCTTCATGATGACGTCATACCTGAGAAAGAAAAAAAATAATGTTAAAATCGAAATACCAATAATAGTGATATATTCTCCATCCACATTATCATCCACTTCACCTGTACCTGCGGGATGTGGATGGTATAGGTGAAACATTGGGTATTATCCCATCATCCACTTCACCTGTACCTGCGGGATGTGGATGGTATAGGTGGAAACATTGAGTTATTATCCATCATCCACTTCACCTGCGGGATGTGGATGGTATAGGTGGAAACATTGAGTTATTATCCCATCATCCACTTCACCTGTACCTGCGGATGTGGATGGTAGGTGGAAAACATTGAGTTATTATCCCGTCAACCACTTCACCTGTACCTGCGGGATGTGGATGATATAGTGTGGAAACATTGAGTTATTATCCCATCATCCACTTCACCTGTACCTGCGGATGTGGATGGTATAGATGAAACATTGAGTTATTATCCCATCATCCACTTCACCTGTACGGATGTGGATGGTATAGGTGAAACATTAGAGTTATCCCATCATCCACTTCACCTGTACCTGCGGGATGTGGATGGTATAGGTGGAAACATTGAGTTATTATCCCATCATCCACTTCACCTGTACCTGCAGGATGGGATGGTATAGGTGGAAACATTGAGTTATTATCCCATCATCCACTTCACCTGTACCTGCGGGATGATGGTATAGGTGGAAACATTGAGTTATTATCCCATCATCCACTTCACCTGTACCTGCGGGATGTGATGGTATAGGTGGAAACATTGAGTTATTATCCTCATCCACTTCACCTGTACCTGCGGGATGTGGATGGTATAGGTGGAAACATTGAGTTATTATCCCATCATCCACTTCACCTGTACCTGCGATGGATGGTATAGGTGGAAACATTGAGTTATTATCCCATCATCCACTTCACCTGTACCTGCGGGATGTGGATGGTATAGGTGGAAACATTGAGTTATCCCATCATCCACTTCACCTGTACCTGCGGGATGATGGTATAGGTGGAAACATTGAGTTATTATCCCATCATCCACTTCACCTGTACCTGCGGGATGTGGATGGTATAGGTGGAAACATTGAGTTATTATCCCATCATCCACTTCACCTGTACCTGCGGGATGGATGGTATAGGTGGAAACATTGAAAGAGTTATCCCATCATCCACTTCACCTGTACCTGCGGGATGTGGATGGTATAGGTGGAAACATTGAGGTATTATCCCATCATCCACTTCACCTGTACCTGCGGATGTGGATGGTATAGGTGGAAACATTGAGTTATCCCATCATCCACTTCACCTGTACCTGCGGGATTGGATGGTATAGGTGGAAACATTGAGTTATTATCCCATCATCCACTTCACCTGTACCTGCGGGATGTGATGGTATAGGTGGAAACATTGAGTTATTATCCCATCATCCACTTCACCTGTACCTGCGGGATGTGGATGGTATAGGTGAAACATTGAGTTATTATCCCGTCAACCACTTCACCTGTACCTGCGGGATGTGGATGGTATAGGTGGAAACATTGAGTTATTATCCCATCATCCACTTCACCTGTACCTGCGGGATGTGGATGGTATCGTGGAAACATTGAGTTATTATCCCATCATCCACTTCACCTGTACCTGCGGGATGTGGATGGTATAGGTGGAAACATTGAGTTATTATCCCGTCATCCACTTCACCTGTACCTGCGGGATGTGGATGGTATAGGTGGAAACATTGAGTTATTATCCCGTCAGCCACTTCACCTGTACCTGCGGGATGTGGATGGTATAGGTGGAAACATTGAGTTATTATCCCATCATCCACTTCACCTGTACCTGCGGGATGTGGATGGTATAGGTGGAAACATTGAGTTATTATCCCATCATCCACTTCACCTGTACCTGCGGATGTGGATGGTATAGGTGGAAACATTGAGGTATTATCCCGTCAGCCACTTCACCTGTACCTGCGGGATGTGGATGGTATAGGTTGAAATTGAGGTTATTATCCCGTCAACCATAACAGATCAATATATACTGAGTGTTGTTATCATGGTCTCTGCTGCCGGGATTTTATTTATTATTTATAATTTTTTATTATGAAAAACGAAATTGACTAAAAGAAGACAAACCAAATTAATAACAAGACATAATTAGTTACTTATTCAATTAAAATACTGAAACTTTTACTTGATGTTTAACTTAACTGTGGTAATAAGACTGACGGTACGAATATATATATATATATATATATATATATATATATATATATATATATATATATATATATATATATATATGTTTTGTTTATTAATACATAAATTTATGGCAAAACACACTGTATATAAGCGTACGTACATACATACATACATACATACATACATGAGTTAAGGCTCATGGTATCGAGGAAACGTTATAAATTGGATAAAATCGTGGCTCATCGATAGAACACAGAGGGTCAGCGTAGATGGTGTTAAATCTGAGTGGGGTTGTGTAACCAGTGGGTTCCCAGGGTCAGTACTAGGCCCACTCTTGTTCATAATTTACATAAACGATCTAGATACTGGGATCAGCAGTGACATAAGCAAGTTTGTGATGACACCAAAATAGGGCGGCAGATTAATTCAGGCAGGATGCAATGCACTACAGGATGATTTAGATAAACCGCAGGAGTGGTCAGAAAAATGGCAAATGACATTTAACACCAGCAAGTGCAGCGTACTTAATATTGAAGAACAAATAATGTCAATGTATACAGCCTTAACAACATCAACCTAGAGAAGTCGACTTGTGAAAGAGACCTAGGGTACTGTAAGCCCGGACCTACGGCCTAGAAAACAGTGCGTTAATGTTCGAAATAAGCCAAACAGAGTATTGAATTTATATCTAGAAGTGTAACAAGAGTGCAGAGGTCTTATTGCAACTATATCTTTGCGCTAGTCAGGCTGCACCTCGATTATGCGGTTCAGTTCTGGTGCCCTTATTATAGAATGGATATCAATTCACTGGAGTCGGTGCAGCGAAGAATGACGAAAATGATTCCGGGACTTAGAAACCTTCCATATCAAGATATGTTAAAGAAACTAAACTTGCATTCCCTAGAAAGACGAAGAGTGCGGGGAGATATGATAGAAGTATTTAAGTGGGTGAAAGAATCAATAAAGGGATATAGATAAAGTTCTTATAATCCGAGCAGGATAGGACTCGTAGCAACGGATTTAAGTTGGGTAAGTTTAGGTTTAGGAGGGAGATAGGAAGAACTGGTTCACAAATAGGGTGGTGGACGGGAACAAGCTTAGCAACTTTGAAGTAAGTGCTGGAACGCTGAAAGTTTCAAAGGAGGCTAGATAGATTCATGGATGATAGAGAGTGGTAGTAACTCTCGACAGGAGCTGCCATGCACAGACCAACCGGCCCATTGGAGACTCCTTATGTTCTTATGTTCTTATGATAACGGCCCGTGAGACTCAACAACACCAGCTATGTGTTAATCCGTCCACGATAGGGAGGCCTGCGACCACACCTCACACCTGTGACACCCAGACCACGTGGTGTCCCCATGATGCTACGACACCATGTAGAATGAGTTGATACAGCATCATGTGAGGCCCTCATAACACCATCTGTGAGGAATTACTACACCATGTCAGGTCCCTCATAACACCATCTGTGAGGGAATTACTACACCATGTCAGGTCCCTCATAACACCATCTGTGAGGGAATTACTACACACACACACACACACACACATAAGAATGGAGGAAACTGCAGCGGGCCATACTGGACGGTCCCGTTTACACCCAACCCCTATCACTCATATATCCACCCAACCTGTGTTTGAAGCTGTCCAGCGTATTAGAGTTAATGATGATGTTTGGTAACTTGTTCCACTCATCCACTTCTCTGTTTCCAAACCAGTGTTTACCTATCTCGCGCCTAAATCTAAATTTGTTTAATTTAAAACCATTGTTACGAGTTCGCTCCTGGTTGGATAGTTTGAGTACCTTTGTTATGTCACCTTTGTTTAACCCTGACTTCCATTTATACACTTATTGTCATGCCCTCACTCTTACGTCTCTCGAGGAGTGCAAATTAAGATGCTTTAACCTGTCTCCGCATTTCAAGGTTCCTAATGCCCAGGATTAGTCTTGTCATCTCTCTGGATTCTTTCCAAGGATTCTATATCCATTCTGTAATACGGTGTGTGTGTGTGTGTGTGTGTGTGTGTGTGTGTGTGTGTGTTGTAGGGGGATGTTTTATGACACCTGCCTATGGGATGGTGTTGTGTTGGCACCCCTGCCTGGTAGTGTTGTGTTGCCCCCTGCCTGGGATGCTTTTGATTATGTTGTGTTGGCAGCCGTGGCTCGGTTATTAAAGTTGTCCCACGTGGCTTACATTGTGTCGTTGTGTTGGCAGCCCCGTATAGGATCGAATTATGTTGGCACCCATGTCTCACAAGGGGGGAGGGGAGTTATGTTGGCACCATGACTCACAAGGAGGGGGAGGGGGTAGTATGTTGGCACCCATGACTCACAAGGGAGGGGGGGTTAGTTATGTTGGCAAGCGTGACTCATGGTGTCAGGAGATTATGTTGATGACTTTCCGCTTAGTTTCAGTGTCCTCCTTGTCCGTGTCGGGAGGACGTCAAGTCACAGCTGAATACAGACACACATACTACATACTGACCTCATGCCATAGTAACATTTATAGGGTTTAATTCTATAATTCTTTCCATTTATTCTATAGTAAAGATTTTATAGATATCTATATTTTGATCACCTGAAGATTACACACCTAGCTTATTTCACCTAGGTTGGCCTGTCTGTCTGTCTGTCTGTCTGTGTCTATATCCGGCCGTCTGTCTCTCTCAATCTGGCCACCGCCTACACGCCTCCTCCTACAGGTATATCCCCTCACTAGTTGGTCACCACCTGTGTTAACACAGAGCCTCCCAGAGGTGATCAGCTGTGAAGGTTTTAAAGCTTTTACTATTAATATAAATGATGGGATTAATGTTCACTACAGTTGCTTAATGTACTGTACATCAGTTTAATGTACTGTACATGATGATGATGGTGATGATGGTGATGATGGTGTGTGTGTGTGTGTGTGCAACAAAGGGCCTCTAACAGAGTGTGTTAAAGACCCTCAACAGTTATCCATTGTTATAGCAGCAGCTGTAAGTCTGTCAGCTGTGGACGCAAACTGGTTTCTAAAGGGCGGCTTGAAGCACTGTGTGTGTGAGGGTCCCTGGCAGCCTTTGAGACCTCTGGGCAACACTCCTGGTAGTGGACAGGTGTGTGTATACTACCTGGTAGTTTGTGGACTAAAAGCACCTGTCAGGCTTACCTGTAGCGGGGGGCGGTAGGGGGAGACAGCCACGCCCGACACCTGTGGGGGCCTGGCTGCAGTGAGGCCCTCCTTTGTATAAACCCGCCGACGAAGTTTTGAATTTCAGGGCCTCCATCAGGATCGCCTTCTGCCGGCCGTGATGGAGTGGTAGTTGTTGGAGGAACGGTCTCCGTCAGCCCTCGCAGGAGGTAACAGCCTGTGTGACGGGTGGTGACTCTGAAGCTGTGGAGGTAAGATGATTTAGCGACGACCTGGTGGGGGCGGACGGCCTGGTTTCCTGTCGGAGAGAGGCCCCTGCTGACTACTGCTGCAGGGAGCTGCTCAGGTCACTACAGCCAAACCGCCGCCGCCATTACCGCTCTCCACGCCATGGTCACTCACACACCGACGGTCGAATCAGATTGTAGAAGTCCTGAGGATGTTTAGGGAGCCGTGCAGCAACACCTCGGGGGCTGAAGGGTGAGACTCTGTAACTGACCTGTCTGTCAGAGGTCTTCCTGTGTCGAGGGATGAAGCCCCGTCACCTCCTCCTGTAGTCAACGTCTCTACAAGTTGAAGACCTCCACACACCTCTGGCAGATAACTTCTTCTCGATGGTAGTTTCTGCGTCTGACGAGGAAGCACCTCCCCACACCCAGACACTTATATTAGGCGGTCACTTCCCACCTCTTTACTCCTCTCTCACTCCCAACTCTTCCCCACCTTTACTTCCTCTCTACTCCACACGTACAGTACAAACCGTCTCCCTTATCACATTACCAAGGCTTCAAACAGGTACAGACAGGTATACTGTTATCAGAGTCCTCTTAACAAAGTCCCTGCATCACTATAGGTTAGGTTAGGTTAGGTTAGTAGGTTAGGTTAGCTAGGGTTAGGTGAGGTAGGTCTGTAATCGAGATACTAAGTTGATCAAGAACCTCCAGATGATTCACTATTAGATATGTTGTCTTGGCCTCCCCAGCTGAGGCCAAGTGGGAGGTCTTACAAACACTTCTCCCACACTATCCATTATGTGAACTATTTATTAGTGTTTGTTTACAGTCTATGGTATTAAACAAGCATAATTATTACAGTTATTATTTCCTGTTTGATCCTGAAATATTAATGGAACTAGAGATACAGGTACAAATAAAGGCAACAAAAGGTGTATAATTAATGATGTGTATATTATGATATGTATGTATATATGTATACTCATTATTTGTATGCACACACATACATTGTCTCACTGTTCAGTCCCCAAAACTTTTTCCATCAATAGTTCATTAACGGTGTATGTAATTTCCACCATGTTTTTCATACACAACGGTACAGCAATGTATAATTTTATCATTAAACTGTTATTATTTATTGTTTAATCATCACTACATATATAACACCATCCATCATCAACATATAACACCATCCATCATCACTACATATAACACCACCCATCATCACTACATATAACACCATCCATCATCACTACATATAACACCATCCATCATCACTACATATAACACCATCCATCATCATTACATATAACACCATCCATCATCACTACATATAACAACATCCATCATCACTACATATAACACCATCCATCATCACTACATATAACACCACCCATCATCACCACATATAACACCATCCATCATCACTCACATATAACACCATCCATCATCACTACATATACACCATCCATCATCACTACATATAACACCATCCATCATCACTACATCAACACCATCCATCATCACCATATAACACCACCCATCATCACCATATAACACCATCCATCATCACTACATATAACACCATCCATCATCACCACATATAACACCATCCATCATCACTACATATAACACCATCCATCATCACCATATAACACCATCCATCATCACTATATAACACCACCCATCATCACTACAATATAACACCACCATCATCAATACATATAACACCACCCATCATCACTACATATAACACCATCCATCATCACTACATAACACCATCCATCACATATAACACCATCCATCATCACTACATATACCATCCAATTACATATAACACCATCCATCATCACTACATATAACACCATCACCACTACAGATCGGTAGTAGTTTGACACACACACACACACACACAACACACACACACACACACACACACACACACACACACACACACACACACACCACCTGATCATATAAAATGGCGGACAATGAGAAGCCGTGGGCGTCCTTGTCGTTGATTGGCTCACACCTGATGGTCGGAGAAGGTGATTGGTCAGGGGTCCTGGTTCATTACCAGTTATCAGGAGGTCCCGTGTAGGTCCTGTGTATGTCCTGTGTGTAGGTCCTGTGTGTAGGTCCTGTGTGTAGTCCCGTGTGTAGGTCCTCGTGTGTAGGGTCCGTGTGTAGGTCCTGCAGTCCTGTGTATGTCTCTGTGTAGGTCCTGTGGTCCCGTGCAGGTCTGTGCAGGTCCCGTCAGGTCCCGTGTGCAGGTCCCCAGGTCCCGTGTGCAGGTCCCCGTGGAGGTCCCGTGTGGAGGTCCCGTGCAGGTCCCGCGTGCAGTCCCGTGCAGGTCCCCGTGCAGGTCCCGCAGGTCCCGTGCAGGTCCCGTGCAGGTCCCTGGAGGTCCCTGCAGGTCCGTGTGGTCCCTGTGCAGGTCCCGTGTGCAGGTCCCGTGTGCAGGTCCCGTGCAGGTCCCTGTGTGTAGGTCCCTGTGTGCAGGTCCCTGTGTGGTCCCCTGTGCAGGTCCTGCAGGTCCCGTGTGCAGGTCCCCGTGCAGGTCCTGTGTAGGTCCCTGTGTAGGTCCTGCAGGTCCCTGCAGGTCCTGCAGTGCAGGTTCCCTGTGTGCAGGTCCTGTGTGTATGTCCCGTGTAGGTCCGTGTGTGCAGGTCCGTGTGCAGGTCTCGTGCATGTCTCTGTGTGTAGGTCCTGTGTGTACTGCTAATATATGTTTATTTGGTGATTTTTTAATGAAAGTTTTTTTAGAGAGAGAGAGAGATATTGCATCTCTCTCTCTCTCTCATCTCTCTCTCTCTCTCCCCCTCTTATTTATGTTGTACCTCTGCTTTCTTTAACTTTTCTTATTCTCTCTCTCTCTTTTATCTTCCTTCTCGACGTCTTGGCTATTCCTGTCTCTAATTATCTACCTTTATTACCTTCTCTTCCACACACACACACACACACACACACACACACACACACACACACACACACACACACACACACACACACACACACCTGTTAAGTTTTCATTAGCAACAGAAGCCTTAAAGAATATATCGTGAGGCGTCAGTTATATGTGTTCATCCTTCCCTCTCCACCACTCTTCCCTCTCAGTACTCCCTCTCCATCACTCCACCCTCTCCACCATTCCTCCCTCTCCACCACTCCTCCCTCTCACCACTCCTCCCTCTCCACCATTCCTCCCTCGCCATCCTCCCACCCTCTCCACCATTCCTCCCTCTCCACCATTCCTCCCTCTCCACCCTCCTCCCCTCTCCACCTCCTCCCTCTCCACCACCCTCCCTCTCAAGCTTCCCTCTCCACCACTCCTCCCTCTCCACCAGAGAAAGAAAGACATATAGCTACAAAGAGAAGAGAGAGAGAGACACTACTATCTTCAATGCTCTGTTTCCTATGGACAGGTATATCAAGCCTTTAACACACACACACACACACACACACACACACACACACACACACACACACACACACACACACACACACACACACACACACACACACACACACACACACACACACACACATTATCAGAAATCCATACTCGGCAGCTCAGGGCGAGAATCCTCCCCTCCCTCAACACCATCTTGGAATGTACAGGTGATTGATAGTTACCAGGTGAGAGGGCTGATGATGATGATGGTGATGATGATGATGATGGTAATGATGATGATGATGATGATGATGATGAGTGATGATGATGATGATGATGGTAGTGTTGGTGGTGGTGATGATGATGATGATGATGGATTGAGTGGTGGTGGTGATTAACAGTAGCTGTTATCGAGGTGAGAATACACACCCTTACACCCCTACACCCCTTACACCCCCTTGCACCACCTCAAACCCCTAAACCACCCCACACCCTCCAACACTCTCTACACCCTCCAACAGCCCTCTATACTCCTCTACACCTTCCGGGGTAGAGCCAAGATTAAGGGTCAAGTGGTCAGGAGGGTGGGGTCAATGAGGTGAGGTCAGGTGAGGTGGGGTGGGGTGAGGAGGGGTGGGGTGAGGAGGGGGGGTCAGGAGGAGTGGGGTCAGGGGATGGGGTCAGGAGGGGGTGGGGTCAGGGGAGTGGGGTCAGGGGGTGGGGTCAGGGGACCATCGACCTATCGGCGTTCTCCTCTACGGTAAGGAGACAAAATATCGGGATAACAGAACATAGTGTACTGTGTTGACGAGTTAGTTTGTACAGGAGAGGGAGAGAGAGAGGAGAGGAAGGAGGAAGGAGAGGAGAGGGAAGGAGAGGGAGAGAGGGAGAGAGAGGAGAAGAGAGAAGGAGACGGAAGGAGAGGGAAGGAGAGGAGAGAGGGAGAGAGGGAGAGGGGAGAGAGGAAGGAGGGAAAGGAGAGGGAGAGAGGGAGAGAGAGGGAAGGAGAGGGAAGGAGAGGGAAGGAGAGGGAGAGAGGGAGGGAGTGGGAGAGAGGGAGAGAGAGAGAGAGAGAGGGGGAAGGTGACAGAAAGAGCAAAAGAGCGAAAGATAATAAGAGAAAAAGAGAAGATAAAACATAGATAGAAAGAAAATTAAACCTCACCGTATGTTTATCGTAGCATCAAAAAGTGTTTTTAATCGCCCGTAAACAGAGTACCGAGACTTACCTTATAATTAACGTATAAAAACAGACCATTTTTATTAATCCAAATGGTAAAAAAACACACAAAAAAAACACCTTAATTTCTTCCTCTTAGTTTGATGTGAATATTGTTTGGTAACTACCTGCAGAAGGAGCTTGTTATAGCTCCTTCTGCAGGTAGTTCCTCTCTTAAGGTTAGTACAATATTCTTGGTCACTGGTTGAATCTTTTTCACTCTTAGGTTTCTGATTACTCTCTCTCTCTCTCTCTCTCTCTCTCTCTCTCTCTCTCTCTCTCTCGTGTCTAAGCTCGTTAAGACATTTTTTAAATATAGGTTAATTGTCTTGACTCTTTTTTCTTCTAATTACTGTACACGACGACTTAACTACTTAATTACAGTGTGTGTGTGTGTGTGTGTGTGTGTGTGTGTGTGAGTGTGTGTGTGTGTGTATGTGTGTGTGTGTGTGTGTGTGTGTGTGTGTGTGTGTGTGTGTGTGTGTGTAACAATATATACAGGTAATACTCCCTAATTAATCTACTGTAGAAAAACACAGGTAAATTAATCATCTTTCACTAACACACACCTCACCTGACTCTCATTAACGCCTCAACTACTTAATTGCCCTATTGAGGTGACCTTCATACCGTCCTGTACTGAGTCTACATAAGGAAGGACTTTTCTGGTGAGGATGTTTTGTTATGGGGGTCTCTCTTGGTGTGTGAACTGAGGCCATGGTGAAGTACCTGGCCCCATGATACCTGTTGAGAGAGAGAGAGAGAGAGAGAGAGAGAGAGAGAGAGAGAGAGAGAGAGACTGTAAACACTACAAAGACACTGGCCGATGTGCAGTGAAAGGAAGATGAGAGAGGGAAGAGAGAGGGAGGTAGAGGAGGGGGCAGGGGGAAGAGGAGGGAGAAGCTCGCAGACCGTAAAGAAGTGAGGGATAATGAGAGGCTTTATCCTACTTCTCTCCCACTCTACCTTCCTCCTACCCTTCCTCCCTCTCACCTCCCTCCCTCCCTCTCACCTCCCTCCCTCCTCTTCTCTCTCACCCCCTCTCCCTCCCTCTCTCTCTCACACCCCCTCTCCCTCCCTCCCTTCCCTCCTACCCCTCTCTCCCTCTTCTCTCATATTGTCCTCTCTTCCTCTCTCCCTCCTCCCTCCCCCTCCTCCCTCTCACCTCCTCCCTCCTTCCTCACCTCCCCCTCCCTCCCTCCCTCTCCCCCTCTCCTCTCTCCTACCTCTCTCCTCTTCTCCTCTTATCCTCTCTCCTCTTATTCCTTCTTCCTCGTTATCCTTCAACACTCCCTATATCACCTGACTTACAAAAACAAACAAACAGACAAACAAGCAAACACACAAACAAACAAACACACACAAAAAAACACCTGTGTTATACTCTCAAACAAACAGGTGTCGCAGTCCCTTAACACACACACACACACACACACACACACACACACACACAGTCAAGGCAGCCTCGTACCGTCTCTACATGCTACGAAGACTTAGGTCACTTGGGACACCCACGCCAGAGCTGAGGACCATCTACAACGCCTTTAATCTCCCCAAACTAACATATGCGTCACCAGCCTGGTCGTCTTCTCTCAACTCCACCCAACAACGTCAGCTAGAGAAGGTACAGAAAAGGGCCTGCAGAATCATGCTCGGTGCAGAATACTCCGGCTACACCAACGCTCTCTCCACCCTGGAAATGCCATCCCTCAGTGACCTCCACCACCAAGCACTGGAAAGGTTTGGCCGTGGACTACTGCACCACCCTCGCCATCGCCACCTCCTGCCACCTGCAGCCCCCCACCCAACTCGCCAGTCCGCCACTACAACAAAATTCAGCCCATAAGAGCCCGCACCGATAGGTATAAGAACAGCACCATCCCATCTATTGTTAAAATAATAAACAACTCCTGATTTATGTACTGCACAGCCCTGTAAATGTATTCAATGCATATTATATCATTATGTCTAAATTAAATGTAAGTCTGTATATTTTCAGCCACCGGCTGCAACTCTATTAATAAACCGTTTATTATTATTATTATTATTATTATTATTATTATTATTATTATTATTATTATTATTATTATTATTATTATTATTATTATTATTACTATTATTATTATTATTATTATTATTATTATTATTATTATAATTATTTACCTGTCAACTACACAACACCCAATCACCTACGTCACCTAACCTAACCTAACCAGGCCTGATCACCTACGTCACCTGATCACCTACGTCACCTGATCACCTACGTCACCTGCTTCACCTTGATGAACCTTTAAGTGTGGAGAAAAAAGGTGAACTATGCAGGTACAAAGGTCAGTATTGTGAGGCGTGAGAGAATCAATATTTGGGAACTGTCGGAGCAAAGGGGGGGA
This sequence comes from Homarus americanus, assembly GCF_018991925.1. Lineage (NCBI taxonomy): Eukaryota > Metazoa > Arthropoda > Malacostraca > Decapoda > Nephropidae > Homarus > Homarus americanus. Next base: position 7,512 of record NW_024752847.1, on the reverse strand, counting down.
GAGAGGGGGGAAGGAGGGGCAGAGGGGGAAGGAGGAGGGGAAAGGGGGAAGGAGGGGGGAAAGGTGAGAGTAAGGGGAAACAGAGAGAGTGAGCAAAGGAGGGGGAGGAGGAGAGGAAGGGAGGGGAGGGTGGGAGGAGGGTGAGAGGGAGGGTGAGAGGGTTCGTTAGATATGATACTTCCATTTAAAAACCTAACCTAACCCATCCTAACCTAACTGCTTCTGTTCTTGGAGCTATGGCTGAAACGAACAGACACACAGACAGACAGACAGACACATCACAGACAGACAGACAGACAGACAGACAGACAGACAGACAGACAGGTCCTCATATTATCAGTCATATATCTTCACTCCGTATAACTACATAACGCACGACATAACATTATTTTAATTATACTTCCAATAAGGAATAATTAACAGCATTATTACACCTGGAGATAATTTATATTAAACTGTATAAAGGATCAAATAATAATATTAACTTTATTCTATAGCGTTTTGGGAGTTAATTTAAAGTTAAGGAATTATCTTGATTATAAAGTAGCGATTAATTATCTTTGGCGAGTTGTTAATTAAATGGAGTAAATAAATCCTACCATACCAAGCCTTAGAAAAATGACGTAAATAATCTTAAATATTAAACTTTATGTGTTTTAATTTTCCATCAGATTACAGCTACCATATTAAGAGTTATATAGAAAATAAACAAAAAAACTCAATTTTAGCTTCCACTCACCAGTAAGTTGTTTCTCATTACAGATCGTAGGTTATTTCTTAATTACTGGATCTTATAATGTCAGATAATATTTCAATCACTAAGAAGTATATACGGTATATTTAGTCCAGTAGTATGAGGTTATTGAGGTGTTTTTTGTGCGACACTACACCAGGCTGACTCCTCTACCCTCTGCCATCTTGTCTTCCCGCCTCACAATTCACGCGTTCGAATACTTACATTCTTATATAATCAAACAATTTTATTACATACGCAAACCTAGTAGTTATATAAAATTAATTAAACATTACAGTAACTACTAAGATTATAAGTAATATTGATAAATAATTATATTAGAAATTTACTACAATATTGAATAGGTACAAAATTCCCCAAGGCAAAGCCACCATCCGAACACAAGCGAAGATCTGGACGCCATTCCTCCGCTAAGTTATAACAATTAATAACTTCTTTTTACACTTATATCCATTATTTAAAAGTTAATTGGTACATTCTTTAATAATTCTTGCCACAGGTTTTATTATTGCACAAACCATTCGACATAAAAGTGTTTGTGCGTCGTAATTCATTCTCATAACACTGGAGTAGAATAACACCATCTTATACTATCTGTGATGCCGTAATATTATCCGAACAGAAGCAGCAGCCCAGAAGTTATGTTACAGCCTGGATGAGATGTCGACTGTCCTTCTCTCTCCTTAGGTCGGCTTTGCTCTGCCTCAGGGGAACGAGAGCATCGGCCCCTACTCCGACAACTGCTGCAGATATTGACTATGAGGCTACAGTCACTGAATGCCTCATAGATCTGCGGCTCAATTAATTTAACACAGATAGGATAGCTACTTATGTATATTTAATATTAAGGTAAATAAATGGTGGTGAAGGTGTGGCTATTGGGGGAGGCTGGAGGCCACGTTAAAAAAAAATAGGTAGTAGTAGTAGTAGTAGTAGTAGTAGTAGTAGTAGTAGTAGCTGTGCATATCTTTAGGACTTCTCTTATGCTCCCCCAAGAGAGGTAAACACTATGGCTACCTCTGCCAATACAAACATCGACCCGGGGCCAATTATAGTGTTAAGTCAACATTTGTAAGTAGGTGAGTTTTGTGTGTGTGTGTGTGTGTGTGTGTGTGTGTGTGTGTGTGTGTGTGTGTGCACCATGTAAATGATGTGACAGGTGACCACGTGTTTGTTAGTCATCACCTGACCTCTGTGGCCTCAAGCACAAGGGCACGTAAGACCAGCCCCCCGCCCACTTACGCCGCTTCTTTCAATTGTATACTTTCAGTTTTATTGCTATACCTTTCTTCACTAAACCATTACTTATTATTATTATTATTATTATTATTATTATTTATTGCAATAAATCAATAACTCATACAGAACAATCACACGATACACAAGACATTATAGCAAACAGCAAACAGTCTCTCTCTCTCTCTCTCACACACACACACACACCTGCTCCAACTCATCATTAAAGGAACGTTAATGTCTCTACCTGTCTCCTCTTGGGTACTCAGGTGTGTTAAAGGGTGCGTGTGTGTGTGGAGGAGGGTAGGAGGGGGAGTAAGGTGGGGGGAAGGGGGTTAGGGAGATGGGAAGGATGATGGGATAGGGGTGTAAGGGGTGCGGGATGGGATGGGAAAGGAAATGAAATTAGGAGATAGGAGTGGAAGGAATAGGGTAAGTTGATAGAGGGGATGGATAGGAGAAGAAGAAAGAGTGAGAGAGAGAAGAAGGATAGAAGGAGCGAAGGAAGAGGATGGATGGGGAAGAGAGAATATCACGAAAGAAGAAAACTAGAAAGAAAAAAGAAGTAAAAGAAAGGAATAAATTGTAAAGAAAATGAAAGAACGGAGACAGGAGAGGGGGAGAAGAGAGGGGGAGAAGAGAGAGGGATAAGAGAGGGGGAGAAGAGAGAGAGAGGGATAGAGAAAAGATTAAAAAACAGTCATTAAAGGTGGAGGAATGTGAAGTACCACCTCCTAACCCATTCCCACACAGCTGTATATGGCCTGCTACAGTATGTGTGTGTGTCTGTGTGTATTTATGTGTTCTTCTGTGTATATGTGTGTGTATGTCAGCACGTGTGTATACCGGGATGTGTATGTGTGTGTGTGTGTTTGGAATCGTGTCCAGTGAACTTCTACTAAAGATGTTTGTATCTCGTCCCCACTGAGGAACATATTGACGAGGGGGACCTACCTGAAGAAGGGGGACCTACCTGAAGAAGGGGGACCTACCTGAAGAAGGGAGGACCTACCTGAAGAAGGGGGACCTACCTGAAGAAGGGAGACTCTACCTGGAAGAAGGGAGGACCTACCTGAAGAAGGAGACCTACCTGGAAGAAGGGGGACCGATTGAAGAAGGGAGACCTACCTGCAGAAGGAGACCCACCTGAAGAAGCGCCGGGAGACCTACCTGAAGAAGGGAGGACCTACCTGAAGAAGACAAGGGGGACCTATCTGAAGAAGTGGAGACCTACCTGCAGAAGGGAGACCTACCTGAAGAAGGGAGACCTACCTGGCTGAAGGGAGACCACTGAAGAAGGGGACCTACCTGAAGAAGGAGACCTACTGAAGAAGGAGACCTACTTGAAGAAGGGGGTCTCAGCCTGAAGAAGGGAGAGACTCCACTGGAAGAAGGGGGGGACCTACTCGAAGAAGGGAGAGACCTACCTGAAGAAGGGAGTATTCCACGGAAGAAGGGGGGACCTACCTGGAAGAAGGAGACCTACTCTTGAAGAAGGGAGACCTACTCTGAAGAAGGGGACCTACCTGGAAGAAGGGAGACCTACCTGAAGAAGGGGGGGACTTACCTGAAGAAGGCGGGGACTCACCTAGTTATTAGTGGACCCCACCTGAAGAAGGGGGGACCCACCTGAAGAAGGACCTACCTGAAGAAGGGAGACCTACCTGAAGAAGGGGAGACCTACCTGAAGAAGGGAGGACCTACCTGAAGAAGGAGGACCTACCTGAAGAAGGGGGACCTACCTGAAGAAGGGGGACCTACCTGAAGAAGGGAGGACCTACCTGAAGAAGGGAGGACCTACCTGAAGAAGGGGGACCTACCTGAAGAAGGGAGGACCTACCTGAAGAAGGGGAGACCTACCTAGCTTCTTAAGGACGGTAGGAGCTGTGATCTAAGGTGTGACTTTTACCAAGTGATCTGTAAACTCCTGGTCAGTCCGACTTCCCGAGATACAAATATTGATTTACTCTTAAAAATATTCCTAAAATATTAGAAAATCGTACATATTATGGTAATATTTAATAAACAAAGTACCGCCATTATGTCTGAGGGTTGGCGACCACAGTCCTCCACTCTGAACGTTTTGTGAGTGTTTTAACCCATACAATGTGTTGCATCTCTGGCGACCCTGTGTTTTATTTCAAGTCTCTGAAAATCAACTAAGTAGATATATAAATTTCAAAGGTACGTTTTACTCAAAATTTGCAAAGTAAATATTGTTTATTTAGTTCATTTTTCCTTTCTAAATCCAGTAAGATCTTTGATAACTAACACTCTTATGTCGAATGGTTTGTGCAATAATAAAACCTGTGGCAAGAATTATTAAAGAGTGTACCAATTAACTTTTAAATAATGGATATAAGTGTAAAAAGAAGTTATTAATTGTTATAACTTAGCGGAGGATTGGCGTCCAGATCTTCACTCGTGTTCGGATGGTGGCTTTGACTTGGGGAATTTTATACCTATTCAATATTATGGTAAAATTGTAATGTAATTATTTATCAATATTACTTATAATCTTAGTAGTTACTGTAACGCTTAATTAATTTTATATAACTACTAGGTTTGCGTATATATTAAAATTGTTTGATTATATAAGATTGCAAGTATTCGAACGCGTGAATTGTGAGGCGGGAAGACAAGATGGCAGAGGGTAGAGGAGTCAGCCTGGTGTAGTGTCGCACAAAAAACACCTCAATAACCTCATACTACTGGACTAAATATTCCGTATATACTTCTTAGTGATTGAAATATTATCTAACATTATAAGATCCAGTAATTAAGAAATAACCTACGATCTGTAATGAGAAACAACTTACTGGTGAGTGGAAGCTAAAATTTTGTTTATTTTATATATAACTCTTATATATAACTCTTAATCGCTACTTTATAATCAAAATAATTCCTTAACTTTAAATTAACACCTAAAACGCTATAGAATAAAGTTAATATTATTATTAATTAACAACTCGCCAAAGATAATTAATCGCTACTATATAATCAAAATAATTCCTTAACTTTTAATTAACACCCAAAACGCTATAGAATAAAGTTAATATTATTATTAATTAACAACTCGCCAAAGATAATTAATCGCTACTATATAATCAAAATAATTCCTTAACTTTAAATTAACACCCAAAACGCTATAGAATAAAGTTAATATTATTATTAATTAACAACTCACCAAAGATAATTAATCGCTACTTTATAATCAAGATAATTCCTTAACTTTAAATTAACTCCCAAAACGCTATATAATAAAGTTAATATTATTATTTGATCTTATATACAGTTTAATATAAATTATCTCCTCGTTCTGTACTGCCAAGAAGTGCACACATAGAGCTGGCGACGCACCCTATTACTACAGTAAAAGCAATAATTTCCAGCTTATGATTTTTTCCTTAACATAATGGCTAACGTAACAATAACTAACGTAACAATAGCTATCGTAACAATAGCTATCGTAACAATAGCTATCGTAACAATAGCTATCGTAACAATAGCTATCGTAACAATAGCTATCGTAACAATAGCTATCGTAACAATAGCTATCGTAACAATATCTATCGTAACAATAGCTATCGTAACAATAGCTATCGTAACAATAGCTATCGTAACAATAGCTATCGTAACAATATCTATCGTAACAATAGCTATCGTAACAATAGCTATCGTAACAATAGCTATCGTAACAATAGCTATCGTAACAATAGTTATCGTAACAATAGCTATCGTAACAATAGCTATCGTAACAATAGCTATCGTAACAATAGCTATCGTAACAATAACTATCGTAACAATAGCTATCGTAACAATAGCTATCGTAACAATAGCTATCGTAACAATAGCTATCGTAACAATAGCTGACGTAACAATGGCTATCGTAACAATAGCTACTGTAACAATAGCTATCGTAACAGCTATCGCAACAATAGCTATCGTAACAATAGCTATCGTAACAATAGCTATGTAACAATAGCTGACGTAACAATAGCTATCGTAACAATAGCTACCGAACAATAGCTATCGAACAATAGCTATCTAACACTACTATCGTAACAATAGCTATCGTAACAATACTATCGTAACAATAACTATCGTAACAATAGCTATCGTAACAATAGCTATCGTAACAATAGCTATCGTAACAATAGCGACAACAATAGCTATCGTAACAATAGCTACCGTAACAATATCGTAACAATAGCTATCGTAACAATAGCTATCGTAACAATAGCTATCGTAACAATAACTATCGTAACAATAGCTATCGTAACAATAGCTATCGTAACAATAGCTGACGTAACAATAGCTATCGTAACAAAGCTACCGTAACAATAGCTATCGTAACAATAGCTATCCAACAATAGCTATCGTAACAATAACTATCGTAACAATAGCTATCGTAACAATAGCTATCGTAACAATACTAAACCTTCACTATTAAGGTATTTTATAGCATTGATTGATGACTAAAACATAAACCCAGGAACAATGTCCTTACACTCATGTTATCATCAGCCTTTAAACATTAATCATATGTATAAAATAAAAACATCTGACAATTATCTGACGTAAGAATTAAACATTTACTTAAGAACAGTCCTGGTAAACTTTCAAGTCATCTAAACATTGAGATAACAGGCAGAGATAACCGTAAAGTAATGACCATGAGGTAGAATATAACTACACTCTATAACTACCGTATAAAGTGATCTTGTATAACTATCTGCTAGGTCATATATCCCGTCACTGGCTGAAGAGTAGAGGGAAGAGGAGGCAGATAGGAAGGGGAGAGAGGAGGGAAGGAGATAGGAGATGATGGAGAGAGAAGAGGAAAAGGTAGAGAGGAAGTGGGAAAGGAAGGGAAGGATGTGAAGCAAAGATAAAAAATAAAATTAGGAAGAAAAAGAAAGATAAAGGATAAGAATGAAGAGGAAGAAAGGAAATAAAGAAGGAATGGGAGAATGCAAGTAGAAGAGATCGATAAAAGGAACCCCAAAACAGACTAATAAAACCGTGTCAACAAAGCGAACGGATGAGCCTAAAGGAACAACACGTAATACTGTTACCTGTTACTATACGCTGAGTCATGTGTGTTATGAATGAGAGAGAGATTAGGAGTGAGAGAGTAGAGAGTGAGACTGCCAACTTTAATTAACCTTCACCTACACAACATCTGAACACACGGAAACACACAACATCAATAAACTTTTCCCAGATTGTGCCTCAGTGAATTCCTGTTTCTCACCCACTTGCCAGATGGTCAAAGATTGAGCCGAGGAGGGTGGGCGGTTGGGTGGGTGGGTGGGCGGTTGGGTAGGTGGGTGGGCGGTTGGGTAGGTGGGTGGGTGGTGGGTGAGTGGGTGATATGGCCTCTAGTGAATTGTTATGGTTTTCACACTAAGGTTCGTCTGAATTAGGTAATACCCCCTGTATATTTTATTTCATTCGTTTTATTTCCTGACTTTAGCTTTGTATGTGGGTCTACTATAGCAATACGTAACCCCCCCAAA